>NC_042630.1:7420363-7665363 GCF_901001135.1 Rhinatrema bivittatum
TCTATTTAGCCAACTGCCCCTCCTCGCCCTTCCCTCCTTCCTTCTGGGGGTCCCCAGTCGCCCTCCTCATTATGTTTCTGCTTTTACTCCCTGCTCCCCCCAACCCTGTCACTTCCTTACCCTTTACTTTCGTCTCTCCAGGCTCAGAACTTTTCCCACCCTCTACTTCCTCCTTCGTCACATGACCCCTGACGTCATCCGCCCAGGCCTCTCTTCCTGTCTCTACGCTGTCCCGTCCCTGCTGTCGTGCCCCCTGATTAACCAATCGCAGCTCTCTCTCTCTCTCTCTCAGACGGGGAAACTTTTGCGGCGTGACAAGTTGCGCATGCGTTGCCAAAGTAACTGCCTAAAGCTCCCAGCATGCCCTTCATTTTCATCTGACAACGAGTCATCGTTGGGGAGAGGTCGAGGCGCTCCTGGTTTAACCACAGTGCATCATGGGAGCCTTGGTATTCTACCCCCCCCCCCCCCTTGGCATGCAGGGAAATGTAGTCATAGCTTAGGGGAAAAAATGGATTTGTAGTCTGATTTTGGCAAGATGGACGCTGAGATTTGTAGTCTTCGTGTGCGTTGCCCAGTTACAAACTGGCAATTTCTGCTTCTTCCTCGGTGCGTACTTCGGCGCCCTCCCCCATCTTTGTAATTGACCCTTTAGTGTATCTACTCAGGCAGATTAGCAATGACATGATGTGTACAGAACGAGAAAAAAGTGATGAATGGCAGACAACTCTGCTTAACTGTTTGAGCAGAAAGCAGAGATTTGCTCAGCTCTGTGCGTGTCCAAGAGCAGCAGTTATCGGTCTGTGCAGTTCAATGCAAGCAACTTTAGAATTCTTATTGAAGATCCTTCGGATTCCCCCACTGCAGTGGCAGCTGGAAGCTTCTTCTGCTTGCAGATTTTCCCTCCACATTTCCAGTCACTGCTGAGGTCTTTTGGAGCTCCCTCCATGCACACACACCCCCATCTCCCTTTGGGTTGGGGGAATGTGTGATTAACCATTTAATAACAAAACTGATCCCTGTCTTTTATTAACAATGTAAACATCTCCCCAGAAACTGTACCACCTTTATTTACATATGGAGACAGGGGCTGGGGGCCAGAGGGAACAGATCCCTGGACGCCCCCTCCTCAGTCAGTGCAACAGGGGACAAAGCCTGGGGTCTGCTTGCTAGACACATGAAATGCAAATAAAATTCCACCAAATTCTACTAATTGTACTATGTCATTAACAGCTTGTATGGTGTGCGGAGGCACAGGGAAGTGACGGCGGAGTTGGGTCCTGGCTTCTGACAGAGTGGAAAGGAAGCTGAACATGACGGGTATGTATCAAAATTTGAAAGAAAACAGACTTAGTTTTAATGTCTCTTCCCCCCCCCCCATGTGCAAGATCAGACTGTATGAGAGTGCAGAGAGGCAGGCAACAGAGTCACATTTATCCTTCTGGGCTGCAAGAGCAGAATCCCCTGCTGCCTCTGGTGTTGCAGATGAATCCTGTGACCTTGCGATAAAGTGGTGATCGGACTCAACCAGTGCCTTCTGTCTTCTCTGGCCCCTAAATAAGGGGAGGGGGGTTCTGCATAGGAAGTACAGCCTGGGGTTCTCTCCCCAGTCACGTCACTGCCTTTACATAGAGGAGACAGGGCGGGGGGGGGGGTGTCTGCATAGGGAATGTACCCCCTGGGGACCCTGCCCAGTCACTGCCCCATCTTTACATAAAAGAGTCCTAACTCCTGGGGCCTGCTGGAATTATTCCCTTCTATTCTCCTCCTTGGCCACTGGGTGTCGCTTTGTTTCCTCAAATTGAGGGTTTAATAAAGAATTAAACTTTTTTTCCATTGCCCTCTGTTTCTCTCTGCCCCCTTGCATCAGCTGCGCCCACGTTTGAACCTCTTGCTAAGTCTTTTTTTTTTTTTTTTAAGGGATGTTTGGTTTTGTTATTTTTTCTAAAATTAAACAAAGAAAGCAGGAAAGCAAATCCATGTTTGTGCTTAGTCTAAAATGCTGTAATTGGAGTTTAAACAACAGGCTTGTGTGGGAGATTATAGAAAACAGTGATTATACTGGGGGCAGGGGCAGAGGCAGAGGTACCTCAAGGTGTAAGGGAGATCTCGCAAAGGGTGAAAGGGAGAGAGAAAGAAAAGGACAACAAAAGATAGTCCCCAGGTGCTGGTGCTGGTCCGGGGTATCTCTGCTCATTTTTCTTTTCTGGCTGCTCTAGCTGCCGTTTACGCCTCCTTTTTCCCCCAGGATTAGACATCGATTTTCTGTCTCTCTTTGTCTTTATCTCTCTTTGTTTTCTTCTCTTTTCTCTCGCCCTTTTTTTTTTTTTTTTTAACATACTTGCAGGTCTCCAGATGTTCAACACATCTGGTTGCCATAAAATGCAAATTCCGGGCTCTCTCTCTCTTTTTTTTTCCTTTTCTTTCTATTCTTCTTCTGCCTTCATCTCTTTGATTAAATTTAAATCTGGCATCCGCAGGTGGGAAGCAGGGAGACACTTTGGGACTGGTTTACAAAACTGTTTATGCCTCTAAAACTGGGTTTTAGGCATGTAAACGGCCTGGTAGAACATTGTGCAAAAGATTGCACAATTCAGCTTCTCGCACGCCTTTATATGCACAAAAACAAAAAGGCATTCTGGGGGAGCAGAGTTGGAGTGGAAGTTGGATTTACATGTGTCCCTTTCGTTTTCTGAAGGGGGCAGATAAATCCACTCGCACAAGTTGTGCCTGGTGTGCGTGATTCTGCGTGGGTTTGTGGGTGTTCTGACCGTTCGTTTTTGAAAACGAATGTACGGGTGGACTTTCCCTTTGAAATTTAGTGGAAAGTCTATGGGCAAAAAAAAATATATATATATTTGCAGATTTTCCAGTCTTTGAAAATAGCCCTCTTTATGTATTACTTTGGCAACACATGTACGAATCATCAGGCCAAGAAAGTTTCCTGAATCTGCAAGAGGACGAGGAGAGCGAGAGAGGCACAGAGAAAGGGAAAAAGGGAGAGAGACAGAGACAATCACATGACAAGGGGAGAGAGGGAGGAGCAGGCTACTCATAATGACATCCAGACCTGAAAGGGATTTAGAGGAAAGCGAATAATAAGAAGTTCTGTTTCTGTTTCTAACTTTGTCTCCATGCCTTCCTGTCCTTCTCAGGATGGCAGTGTATCACTCTCATATCTCACTAAAGCAAAGTCCCTCATTAATTCCCTTATAATGCCTTACAGGGGAGAAACGAAAGTCTCTCCGGTACCTCAAGCTGCTAAGATCTGTATCCTTTTACTAATTCTGATCCCTCCAGTCCTAGAGGTGACGGGCTCTGTATCCCTGCTCCCATCCCCTGATCCCTCCAGTCCTAGAGGTAACAGGCTCTGTATCCCTGCTCCCATCCCCTGATCCCTCCAGTCCTAGAGGTGACAGGCTCTGTATCCCTGCACCCATCCCCTGATCCCTCCAGTCCTAGAGGTGACAGGCTCTGTATCCCTGCTCCCATCCCCTGATCCCCCCAGTCCTAGAGGTGACAGGCTCTGTATCCCTGCACCCATCCCCTGATCCCTCCAGTCCTAGAGGTGACAGGCTCTGTATCCCTGTGTCCAACCCCTGATTCCTCCAGTTCTAGAGGTGACAGGCTCTGTATCCCTGCTCCCATCCCCTGATCCCTCCAGTCCTAGAGGTGACAGGCTCTGTATCCCTGCTCCCATCCCCTGATCCCTCCAGTCCTAGAGGTGACAGGCTCTGTATCCCTGTGTCCAACCCCTGATTCCTCCAGTTCTAGAGGTGACAGGCTCTGTATCCCTGCGCCCTTCCCCTGAGCCCTCCAGTCCTAGAGGTGACAGGCTCTGTATCCCTGCATCCATCCCCTGATCCCTCCAGTCCTAGAGGTGACAGGCTCTGTATCCCTGTGTCCATCCCCTGATCCCTCCAGTCCTAGAGGTGACAGGCTCTGTATCCCTGCATCCATCCCCTGATCCCTCCAGTCCTAGAGGTGACAGGCTCTGTATCCCTGTGTCCATCCCCTGATCCCTCCAGTCCTAGAGGTGACAGGCTCTGTATCCCTGTGTCCATCCCCTGATCCCTCCAGTCCTAGAGGTGACAGGCTCTGTATCCCCGCTCCCATCCCCTGATCCCTCCAGTCCTAGAGGTGACAGGCTCTGTATCCCTGCTCCCATCCCCTGATCCCTCCAGTCCTAGAGGTGACAGGCTCTATATCCCTGCACCCATTCCCTGATCCCTCCAGTCCTAGAGGTGACAGGCTCTATATCCCTGCTCCCATCCCCTGATCCCTCCAGTCCTAGAGGTGACAGGCTCTATATCCCTGCCCCCATCCCCTGATCCCTCCAGTCCTAGAGGTGACAGGCTCTGTATCCCTGCACCCATCCTCTGATCCCTCCAGTCCTAGAGGTGACAGGCTCTGTATCCCTGCTCCCATCCCCTGATCCCTCCAGTCCTAGAGGTGACAGGCTCTGTATCCCTGCACCCATCCCCTGATCCCTCCAGTCCTAGAGGTGACAGGCTCTGTATCCCTGCACCCATCCTCTGATCCCTCCAGTCCTAGAGGTGACAGGCTCTGTATCCCTGCTCCCATCCCCTGATCCCTCCAGTCCTAGAGGTGACAGGCTCTGTATCCCTGCTCCCATCCCCTGATCCCTCCAGTCCTAGAGCTGACAGGCTCTGTATCCCTGTACCCATTCCCTGATCCCTCCAGTCCTAGAGGTGACAAGCTCTGTATCCCTGCTCCCATCCCCTGATCCCTCCAGTCCTAGAGGTGATGGGCTCTGTATCCCTGCCCCCATCCCCTGATCCCTCCAGTCCTAGAGGTGACGGGCTCTGTATCCCTGCTCCCATCCCCTGATCCCTCCAGTCCTAGAGGTGACGGGCTCTGTATCCCTGCACCCATCCCCTGATCCCTCCAGTCCTAGAGGTGATGGGCTCTGTATCCCTGCGTCCATCCCCTGATCCCTCCAGTCCTAGAGGTGACGGGCTCTGTATCCCTGCGCCCATCTCCTGATCCCTCCAGTCCTAGAGGTGTCAGGCTCTGTATCCCTGCTCCCATCCCCTGATCCCTCCAGTCCTAGAGGTGACAGGCTCTGTATCCCTGACCCCATCCCCTGATCCCTCCAGTCCTAGAGGTGACGGGCTCTGTATCCCTGCACCCATCCCCTCATCCCTCCAGTCCTAGAGGTGACAAGCTCTGTATCCCTGTACCCATCCCCTGATCCCTCCAGTCCTAGAGGTGACAAGCTCTGTATCCCTGCACCCATCCCCTGATCCCTCCAGTCCTAGAGGTGACAAGCTCTGTATCCCTGTACCCATCCCCTGATCCCTCCAGTCCTAGAGGTGACAAGCTCTGTATCCCTGCTCCCATCCCCTGATCCCTCCAGTCCTAGAGGTGACAAGCTCTGTATCCCTGCTCCCATCCCCTGATCCCTCCAGTCCTAGAGGTGACGGGCTCTGTATCCCTGCCCCCATCCCCTGATCCCTCCAGTCCTAGAGGTGACAGGCTCTGTATCCCTGCACCCGTCCCCTGACCCCTCCAGTCCCAGAGGTGACGGGCTCTGTATCCCTGCCCCCATCCCCTGATCCCTCCAGCCCTAGAGGTGACGGGCTCTGTATCCCTGCTCCCATCCCCTGATCCCTCCAGTCCCAGAGGTGACAGGCTCTGTATCCCTGCGCCCATCCCCTGATCCCTCCAGTCCTAGAGGTGACAGGCTCTGCATCCCTGCTCCCATCCCCTGATCTCTCCAGTCCTAGAGGTGACAGGCTCTGTATCCCTGCGCCCATCCCCTGATCCCTCCAGTCCTAGAGGTGACGGGCTCTGTATCCCTGCTCCCATCCCCTGGATCCCTCCATTCTAGAGGTGACAGGCTCTGCATCCCTGCTCCCATCCCCTGATCTCTCCAGTCCTAGAGGTGACAGGCTCTGTATCCCTGCGCCCATCCCCTGATCCCTCCAGTCCTAGAGGTGATGGGCTCTGTATCCCTGCTCCCATCCCCTGATCCCTCCAGTCCTAGAGGTGGCAGGCTCTGTATCCCTGCTCCCATCCCCTGATCCCTCCAGTCCTAGAGGTGACTGGCTCTGTATCCCTGCTCCCATCCCCTGAGCCCTCCAGTCCTAGAGGTGACAGGCTCTGTATCCCTGCACCCATCCCCTGACCCCTCCAGTCCTAGAGGTGACAGGCTCTGTATCCCTGCTCCCATCCTCTGATCCCTCCAGTCCTAGAGGTGACAGGCTCTGTATCCCTGCCCATCCCCTGATCCCTCCAGTCCTAGAGGTGACAGGCTCTGTATCCCTGCGCCCATCCCCTGATCCCTCCAGTCCTAGAGGTGACAGGCTCTGTATCCCTGCACCCATCCTCTGATCCCTCCAGTCCTAGAGGTGACAGGCTCTGTATCCCTGCTCCCATCCCCTGATCCCTCCAGTCTTAGAGGTGACAGGCTCTGTATCCCTGCACCCATCCTCTGATCCCTCCAGTCCTAGAGGTGACAGGCTCTGTATCCCTGCCCATCCCCTGATCCCTCCAGTCCTAGAGGTGACAGGCTCTGTATCCCTGCGCCCATCCCCTGATCCCTCCAGTCCTAGAGGTGACAGGCTCTGTATCCCTGCTCCCATCCCCTGCTCCCTCCAGTCCTAGAGGTGACAGGCTCTGTATCTCAGCTCCCATCCCCTGATCCCTCCAGTCCTAGAGGTGTCAGGCTCTGTATCCCTGCTCCCATCCCCTGATCCCTCCAGTCCTAGAGGTGACAGGCTCTGTATCCCTGCGCCCATCCCCTGATCCCTCCAGTCCTAGAGGTGACAGGCTCTGTATCCCTGCTCCCATCCCCTGATCCCTCCAGTCCTAGAGGTGACAGGCTCTGTATCCCTGCGCCCATCCTCTGATCCCTCCAGTCCTAGAGGTAACAGGCTCTGTATCCCTGCGCCCATCCCCTGATCCCTCCAGTCCTAGAGGTGACAGGCTCTGTATCCCTGCGCCCATCCCCTGATCCCCCAGTCCTAGAGGTGACAGGCTCTGTATCCCTGCTCCCATCCCCTGATCCCTCCAGTCCTAGAGGTGACAGGCTCTGTATCCCTGCTCCCATCCCCTGATCCCTCCAGTCCTAGAGGTGTCAGGCTCTGTATCCCTGCTCCCATCCCCTGATCCCTCCAGTCCTAGAGGTGACAGGCTCTGTATCCCTGCTCCCATCCTCTGATCCCTCCAGTCCTAGAGGTGACAGGCTCTGTATCCCTGCCCATCCCCTGATCCCTCCAGTCCTAGAGGTGACAGGCTCTGTATCCCTGCTCCCATCCCCTAATCCCTCCAGTCCTAGAGGTGACAGGCTCTGTATCCCTGCTCCCATCCTCTGATCCCTCCAGTCCTAGAGGTGACAGGCTCTGTATCCCTGCCCATCCCCTGATCCCTCCAGTCCTAGAGGTGACAGGCTCTGTATCCCTGCGCCCATCCCCTGATCCCTCCAGTCCTAGAGGTGACAGGCTCTGTATCCCTGCACCCATCCTCTGATCCCTCCAGTCCTAGAGGTGACAGGCTCTGTATCCCTGCTCCCATCCCCTGATCCCTCCAGTCCTAGAGGTGACAGGCTCTGTATCCCTGCGCCCATCCTCTGATCCCTCCAGTCCTAGAGGTGACAGGCTCTGTATCCCTGCGCCCATCCCCTGATCCCTCCAGTCCTAGAGGTGACAGGCTCTGTATCCCTGCGCCCATCCCCTGATCCCCCCAGTCCTAGAGGTGACAGGCTCTGTATCCCTGCTCCCATCCCCTGATCCCTCAAGTCCTAGAGGTGACAGGCTCTGTATCCCTGCTCCCATCCCCTGATCCCTCCAGTCCTAGAGGTGTCAGGCTCTGTATCCCTGCTCCCATCCCCTGATCCCTCCAGTCCTAGAGGTGACAGGCTCTGTATCCCTGCGCCCATCCTCTGATCCCTCCAGTCCTAGAGGTGACAGGCTCTGTATCCCTGCGCCCATCCCCTGATCCCTCCAGTCCTAGAGGTGACAGGCTCTGTATCCCTGCGCCCATCCCCTGATCCCCCCAGTCCTAGAGGTGACAGGCTCTGTATCCCTGCTCCCATCCCCTGATCCCTCCAGTCCTAGAGGTGACAGGCTCTGTATCCCTGCTCCCATCCCCTGATCCCTCCAGTCCTAGAGGTGTCAGGCTCTGTATCCCTGCTCCCATCCCCTGATCCCTCCAGTCCTAGAGGTGACAGGCTCTGTATCCCTGCTCCCATCCCCTGATCCCTCCAGTCCTAGAGGTGACAGGCTCTGTATCCCTGCTCCCATCCCCTGATCCCTCCAGTCCTAGAGGTGACAGGCTCTGTATCCCTGCACCCATCCCCTGATCCCTCCAGTCCTAGAGGTGACAGGCTCTGTATCCCTGCACCCATCCCCTGATCCCTCCAGTCCTAGAGGTGACAGGCTCTGTATCCCTGCTCCCATCCTCTGATCCCTCCAGTCCTAGAGGTGACAGGATCTGTATCCCTGTGCTCTTTAGTCTTATGTTCCTATTCATGTGATATTGATGCTTTTGGTAACTCTGAGTAATTTTCGGCAATGATAGGCAGGGAATGTAACTGAAAGCCAGTTCCTTCCTCCTTACAGGTGACTCGTCCGATGAGACGTTCCAGTGACCCTCTGCTTATTCACCCGGGATGTGGCTTCCTTGAGTCAAAAGGAAAAATACCACATCCGAGTGACCAAGTTCCTTGCATTCTTCCCCTCTCTCGCCCTTTGTTTCCTCCTGCCTTCAGTAGGCCTTGGTTATAATTAGCGACAGCCCTCGGTTTGAGGGAAAAGGAAGCTGAGGAGGGATTTGTAGAAGATGACTGGGGGAGGCCAAGCTGGATGTAGGCGTAGGCAAGATAGGCAGCAAAACCAGGGCCTTGCCCCTCTGCTGTCTGCTCCCCAAGGGGGAGATGAGCGAGGTGGATGCGTCCGCTCCTTCGTAGCTCCGACAGGTCGAGCACGACGCTCCTGACTTTTCCTTGTGGACATCAAGTCCAACCCTGGGTGGGGAGGGCACTTGCTGGGGCTGAATCGCTGAAGGCTTGCACAGGAGCAGAGGCAGGAGCTACGCCTCTGACCGGAGCCGTCCTTCCTTGTAAGGTCGGGAGCGTGACCCGGGTCAGTCCTGACTGACCCACCCCATTCTGGGTTTTTGCCTCGTTGCATCTGTGATCGTGTGGCCCTGCCTTTACCTAGAGGTACCGGAAGGACAGTCCAAGTCCCACGGATGCAATGGGGCAGACCCGGGGCCGAACTGGCTTGCCGGGTGGGTTCAAGTTCCCGATTCAGCAACCGATCCGATATTCAGGTGGAAGTTTCGTTTGGTTTGGTTGATTTTTTTTTTTTCCCCAAATATATTTTGCTCAGGCGTTTTCATTGATGGGGGGGGGGGAGGGAACGAAATCTTCATACAGGTTGGTGACCTGGCAGACCATCACCCCCTCTCATATGGGTGCACTGTAGGCGATGAGGTCCCTCTAAATGCTGAGCCGCGGGTTCTCCCCCTCTCTCCGAGCACAGGGGCTTCCTCAGGAGAATTTGATGTACGAGGAACCCCCCCTGCCGGGTACAGCAGCGGCAGCTTCTCCGGGCAAAAGCCCGAATCGGGAAGATCCAAACCGATGGAAAAAGAGCAGCAAAACCGTGGGATTCATGAAGGAAATGAAAACAACCAGAATTGTATTTTAAATGCTGCCCACAGTACTTAATAATAGAAATACTATGAAGCACGCCTGCAAAGTCAAACATGTACCCAAATGCTTCATTAAAAAACAGAACAACAAAAGCACACTTACAGATTTTTTTTTTTTTTTGATGTAAACAGAGGGAAGTAAATTTAGAACTTGCAAAAGGATGCGTTGGAGATAATTAAAACTCCTAGGACTGTGTTTTTCAGCTTCCTGCCTGACTCAACTATGGCAGTGAAAGGGGTTGAGTAGGCCGAAGCCTAGAGTTTAGATCCCGGGCCGAGGATAGCAACCTCTCCCCTCCTGGGCGTTGCTATGGCAATTCCAGCCACTTCCCGGATGCGTGTGAGGTATTTTAACTGAGATCATATCGAAAGAGAGGATATGGCAGAAGGTGGGGAAGCTTGAAAGAAATAATTGGAAGAAAAATAAAATAAAACCAGAATCTCCTGTCCATGCTTCCCCCCCCTGCAAAATAAAGAATAAAATAAATGTATCCTTTATATGCCCTGCGGAGACGGTCAGAAGAACTCTGGACAACTCAGGAGTGGCAGAGACAGGCCCTGTCACCAGGCCGACACTGGGAATGTGCATTTGTTTGAACGAATGAGTAAAATGAGAAGGAGAAACGTTTTCGTTTTATTTAAAACAAACAGAAAACGGGGAGGAAAATACAAACATTTTCTTGGCTTTTCAGAAAACAGAGCACGCTATTTGCAAAGTGGTCGCATTGTGTCCCGAAAATGGAAAAAAAAATCTGAAAATGAACGAGAGATTACAATTTTGAGGATGCGCACCTGTAGGTGAACCGGGGCTGGCAAGCCTCAATAATCAATTCTGTGACTTGATTTTCCTACAGAAGACAGCACCACACGAGTCCTCATTTTGCAAAAAGTGGCAATGGGCCAAGGTCACTGTTTGATCTGGCTGTGTGGGTGGAGCTGGCTCACAGAGCTTCCCTGCCCTCCCTCGCTCTGCCCGGTTTTGTGCTGTCGGGAGCCTTATTCTGCCCGCCTGCTTGAATTCTGCCATTGTCTGGGCTCTTCTAACCCTGGCTGAAGCCTGTTCCCGGTGTCCCCCTCCCCATCCTCGCAGCCTGCCAGATAGCTGGATGTTTGCATCATCTCTCCCCTTCTCGTTCTTTATAGAGAATCGTATTTTCAGAGAGCAACAAAGAGAGAGAGAGAGAGAAGCCAGGGTGGTGGAGGGGGGAGAGGGAGGAAACGCTTCGCTGACTGTAGAGTTTGCAGATTGGATGTGGGAGGGGAATGGTGGTCAGGCCGGGATCCTTTCCAGCAGAGTGTGGAAAAAATACGATGGACGATGAGCTCATGAATTGGAAAAAAAACAAAACCCCTATTTTATTTTTTTTTTCCTTTGGCATGTCAGGGTGTTTTTAAGGGTTGGGTGAAGTGCGGGGGGGGTGCAGGCCAGGATTTGTACAGAGCCTGGGGATGGGATGGGGGAGGATGGAGACCCATCCCTCCTCCCCACTTCCTCTTTCCTCACTTGTGTGGTCTTCACAGCTTTTGAATAATCCTTTCGCTGGCCCGATAAAAGGTATCAGGGCCTGCAAAGTGTCCGCTTTGCCAGCTGTAACTCTGGCAGAGCAAAGCTGAAAGAAATTCAAATTTCAGAGTCAGCGAGGGATCCCAGCCCACTTCGCTAATGTGAGATTGTGGAGTGACAGAGCCGGGGATTAGAACTGAGGCACAGGGAGGTAAAGTGACTCCCCCAGAGTCACACACAGAGAGTCAGTGACAGAGCTGGGGATTAGAACTGAGGCACAGGGAGATAAAGTGACTCCCCCAGGGTCACACACGGAGAGTCAGTGACAGAGCTGGGGATTAGAACTCGGGCACAGGGAGAGAACGCATCTGTCTACAGTGCAGAAGAAGAGTGAACTTCCTGTGCTGCAGTCCCATTAGGCCATACTTAGAGAAAGGGGAAACTATTATATAGGAAGTGAGATCACAAGAAGAACAAAAGGTTGAATAAGGCATGAGATGAAAAGCAACTTCCTATCCTCAGCAGAGAGCATGAACCCAAACAATCCCTCTTGGGAAGGCAAAACCTTAAAAAGTGTGCCTGGGGGCTGGAGTTGGGCCTGGATCTCAGACAGCAGTGGAAATCCTGCCTATATCTCACCAGGATGTGTCTCACTCTGCCATGACCCTATAGCACCTGCTGCAGTACTGAGCATCCCCCTCACATACACAACTCTGCTAATGCACCTTACTCCTTCCCTAAAGCACTGCCTCCTACTCCAGTACTGAAACACACAGCTCCACTAATGCACCTCACTTCTGCCCTGGAGCACCCCCTGTTACTCCAGTACTGAGACCCTCATACACAGCTCTGCCAGTGCACCTCACTCCTGCCCTGCAGCACCCCCTGCTATTCCAGTACTGAGACCCTCAAACACAGCTCTGCCAATGCACCTCACTCCTGCCCTGCAGCACCCCCTGCTATTCCACTACTGAGACCATCACACACAGCTCTGCCAATGCATCTCACTCCTGCCCTGCAGCATCCCCTGCTATTCCAGTACTGAGACCCTCACACACAGCTCTACCAATGCACCTCACTCCTGCCCTGCAGCACCCCCTGCTATTCCAGTACTGAGACCCTCACACACAGCTCTGCCAATGCACCTCACTCCTGCCCTGCAGCACCCCCTGCTATTCCACTACTGAGACCCTCATACACAGCTCTGCCAGTGCACCTCACTCCTGCCCTGCAGCACCCCCTGCTATTCCACTACTGAGACCCTCACACACAGCTCTGCCAATGCACCTCACTCCTGCCCTGCAGCACCCCCTGCTATTCCAGTACTGAGACCCTCAAACACAGCTCTGCCAATGCACCTCACTCCTGCCCTGCAGCACCCCCTGCTATTCCACTACTGAGACCCTCACACACAGCTCTGCCAATGCACCTCACTCCTGCCCTGCAGCACCCCTGCTATTCCAGTACTGAGACCCTCACACACAGCTCTGCCCGTGCACCTCATTCCTGCCCTGCAGCACCTCCTGCTATTCCAGTACTGAGACCCTCACTCACAGCTCTGCCAATGCACCTCACTCCTGCCCTGCAGCACCCCCTGCTATTCCAGTACTGAGACCCTCACACACACACAGCTCTGCCAATGCACCTCACTCCTGCCCTGCAGCATCCCCTGCTATTCCAGTACTGAGACCCTCACACACAGCTCTGCCAATGCCCCTCACTCCTGCCCTGCAGCACCCCTGCTATTCCAGTACTGAGACCCTCACACACAGCTCTGCCCGTGCACCTCATTCCTGCCCTGCAGCACCTCCTGCTATTCCAGTACTGAGACCCTCACTCACAGCTCTGCCAATGCACCTCACTCCTGCCCTGCAGCACCCCCTGCTATTCCAGTACTGAGACCCTCACACACAGCTCTACCAATGCACCTCACTCCTGCCCTGCAGCACCCCCTGCTATTCCAGTACTGAGACCCTCACACACAGCTCTGCCAATGCACCTCACTCCTGCCCTGCAGCACCCCCTGCTATTCCAGTACTGAGACCCTCACACACAGCTCTGCCAATGCACCTCACTCCTGTCCAGCACCTCCTGCTATTCCAGTACTGAGACCCTCACACACAGCTCTGCCCGTGCACCTCACTCCTGCCCTGCAGCACCTCCTGCTATTCCAGTACTGAGACCCTCACACACAGCTCTGCCCGTGCACCTCACTCCTGCCCTGCAGCACCCCCTGCTGTTCCAGTACTGAGACCCTCACACACAGCTCTGCCCGTGCACCTCACTCCTGCCCTGCAGCACCTCCTGCTATTCCAGTACTGAGACCCTCACACACAGCTCTGCCCGTGCACCTCACTCCTGCCCTGCAGCACCTCCTGCTATTCCAGTACTGAGACCCTCACACACAGCTCTGCCAATGCACCTCACTCCTGCCCTGCAGCACCCCCTGCTATTCCAGTACTGAGACCCTCACACACAGCTCTGCCCGTGCACCTCACTCCTGCCCTGCAGCACCTCCTGCTATTCCAGTACTGAGACCCTCACACACAGCTCTGCCCGTGCACCTCACTCCTGCCCTGCAGCACCTCCTGCTATTCCAGTACTGAGACCCTCACACACAGCTCTGCCAATGCACCTCACTCCTGCCCTGCAGCACCCCCTTGTATTCCAGTACTGAGACCCTCACACACAGCTCTGCCAATGCACCTCACTCCTGCCCTGCAGCACCCCCTGCTATTCCAGTACTGAGACCCTCACACACAGCTCTGCCCGTGCACCTCACTCCTGCCCTGCAGCACCCCCTGCTATTCTAGAACTGAGGCAAGCACTTCCTCTCCTGGGCACACTTGCAGGTTTACCATTACTAGAAAAAAAAAAAAATAACAGGGAAGGAGAATTTTGAGGAATGGAAGGTGGGGGGAGTGGGAGAGCTTTTTCAGTGGATTTTGCCTTTCGTCAGCTGCTGACGGTGTCTACCACGTCCGCAGGACTCAGCAGAAAAGCAGCCGGGAGTCCTGCCCATGCTGACTCCACAAGTTCCTGCTCCACCGACCCAGGGAGACAGACATCGGAAAAACCAAGCTGCTGGCCCGGAGCCAGCGAAGGCAAAGAAGGCGGCTGGGAGAGGGAGAGAGACCCACGGAGAGAGAGGAAGGGAGAGAGAGTGCAGCTCTAGAACAGCACAGACGGGGTTTGTCAGAGGAAAACGCTGAGAGGAGGGTAAACTGTTCTCATCGGGCTGGGGAGTGGAAGGAGGAAGGCCGGGGGTGGGGGAGGGGGAACTGGGCCTGCAGAAACTGGAAATGGCTCTGGTACCTCGCCAGCCTGAAGGGGGGGCATAGACGCTGAAGGGGGAGAGGAGCAGAGCTGTAGGCAGGCAGTTTGGCACCTGAGGCCAAGTGAGGATGTGCCCCCCCTCTATCTCCACCAGCACCAGGCCCCCCCCCCTTCCCATCCCCCTCCCTCTGTTACCCCCCTGGCTGAGTTAATGCACTCGTTTATCATTTTCCTATCTAGCGCGGTGGCTCCCACTGAGCCGCTCTCCCTCCCCCAGCTGTGGTGCTGGGGCCCCTTTCTTCTTGGGCGACAGTGGTGATGGGGCCCTTTGTTCATTGGCAGCAGCAGCGGGGCCCTCTCGGGCGACTCTCTCTTTGTTGGGGGCAGCAGAGACGCCTAAGGTCATGGCCATGTCGGCCAATATGAGCGATGGCATTGCAGAGGAGTCCCCAGGACTGGGAGTGTCGGGAGGGGAAATGTCTCTCTGGTACCAGCAGGAGGCGCTCTCACCAGGCTGGCACAGGGGGAGAGGAGTCCCCAGGACTGGGAGTGTCGGGAGGGGAAATGTCTCTCTGGTACCAGCAGGAGGCGCTCTCACCAGGCTGGCACAGGGGGAGAGGGGTCCCCAGGACTGGGAGTGTCAGGAGGGGAAATGTCTCTCTGGTACCAGCAGGAGGCGCTCTCACCAGGCTGGCACAGGGGGAGAGGAGTCCCCAGGACTGGGAGTGGAAATGACTCTCTGGTACCAGCAGGAGGCGCTCTCACCAGGCTGGCACAGGGGGAGAGGAGTCCCCAGGAATGGGAGTGTCAGGAGGGGAAATGTCTCTCTGGTACCAGCAGGAGGCGCTCTCACCAGGCTGGCATAGGGGGAGAGGAGTCCCCAGGACTGGGAGTGTCGGGAGGGGAAATGTCTCTCTGGTATCAGCAGGAGGCGCTCTGGCCAGGCTGGCACAGGGGGAGAGGAGTCCCCAGGACTGGGAGTGTCAGGAGGGGAAATGTCTCTCTGGTACCAGCAGGAGGCGCTCTCACCAGGCTGGCACAGGGGGAGAGGAGTCCCCAGGACTGGGAGTGTCGGGAGTGGAAATGTCTCTCTGGTACCAGCAGGAGGTGCTCTCACCAGGCTGGCACAGGGGGAGAGGAGTCCCCAGGACTGGGAGTGGAAATGTCTCTCTGGTACCAGCAGGAGGCGCTCTCACCAGGCTGGCACAGGGGGAGAGGAGTCCCCAGGAATGGGAGTGGAAATGTCTCTCTGGTACCAGCAGGAGGCGCTCTCACCAGGTCGGCACAGAGGGCGAGGAGTCCTCAGGAGCGGGAGTGGAAATGTCTCTCTGGTATCAGCAGGAGGTGCTCTGGCCAGGCTGGCACAGGACTGGGAGTGGAAATGTCTCTCTGGTACCAGCAGGAGGTGCTCTCACCAGGCTGGCACAGGACTGGGAGTGGAAATGTCTCTCTGGTACCAGCAGGAGGTGCTCTGGCCAGGCTGGCACAGGACTGGGAGTGGAAATGACTCTCTGGTACCAGCAGGAGGTGCTCTGGCCAGGCTGGCACAGGACTGGGAGTGGAAATGTCTCTCTGGTACCAGCAGGAGGTGCTCTGGCCAGGCTGGCACAGGACTGGGAGTGGAAATGACTCTCTGGTACCAGCAGGAGGTGCTCTGGCCAGGCTGGCACAGGACTGGGAGTGGAAATGTCTCTCTGGTACCAGCAGGAGGTGCTCTGGCCAGGCTGGCACAGGACTGGGAGTGGAAATGTCTCTCTGGTACCAGCAGGAGGTGCTCTCACCAGGCTGGCACAGGACTGGGAGTGGAAATGTCTCTCTGGTACCAGCAGGAGGTGCTCTCACCAGGCTGGCACAGGACTGGGAGTGGAAATGTCTCTCTGGTACCAGCAGGAGGTGCTCTGGCCAGGCGGGCACAGGACTGGGAGTGGAAATGTCTCTCTGGTACCAGCAGGAGATGCTCTGGCCAGGCTGGCACAGGACTGGGAGTGGAAATGTCTCTCTGGTACCAGCAGGAGATGCTCTGGCCAGGCTGGCACAGGACTGGGAGTGGAATTATCTCTCTGGTACCAGCAGGAGGCTGGCACTAGGGTTAGATTTAAGATTTTTATGCCCATGTGCAGGAGTACTGAGGGTGCATTTAGTGAATGGAAAACAAGAGGTGAATTTAGGTGACCCGCTTGTTTGTACAGCCTAATTCGCTGTGGGCGTTAAGTTTTGTAAACTTGTTTTTTCGTAATGAAGCAATTTTTCAGCTCTAGAAGTTCCTGACTCGCTGCGATCCCATGTCCTGCTCTGCTGGATTTGCAGCCCACATCTGGACCTGATTACGGGGGGAGGGTAGAGCCGGGGACTGGGGCTGGAGACTTGTGTCTTTTCATTCTGTGGTTTCCCAGGACTTGGGATGGTGCCCACGGCTCTCGTCACAGATACATTTTCTTGTGGGTCATGTTATTATTATTATTTATTTTTTTTTAAGTGCTTGGAATGGTTTTTACCAGTCACAAGACTTCTCCGATAGGGGCTTACAGCGGCCAAACTGTGCAAAAGAAAAAAGGCGGAGGAAGAGACAAAGAAAAGGAAGAAAGCAAACTCCTGGAAGCTTAGGGAGGGGGCAGATTTCTCTCTTTCTACCCTTGCTGAGTACTAGGGGTGAGTGGGGGGGGAGGGGGAGGGAAACATCTGCAGCCTCCTGGAAATAAGAGCAGGGCCAAACATGGGACTCCCCAGCTCACGCCCACCCTCATCCCCTCCCCTCTCCCCATGGTGACCCTGGGCTTCTCGGGTAGCGACCAAGCCAATGCCAGCGGGGGGGCGGCGAGGGAGGGGACCCTCTCCCCCCCCCCCCCCCACTGCATGCTGGGACTTGCAGGTCCACTTTGCAGTCCGAACCACAGGTTCAGTAAAGCAAGGGAAAGGGGCAGGTGAGGACCCTCGCAGCATTAAAACCACAGGAATGGAGACGGTGACGGCAGGCGAGGAGCCAGGAGGCCCATCCAGCCTGCCCCAGTGCCGGGGGCCCTGGTCGATCTCTGGCTTTCAGTCCTCCTCTTGGAGACCAAGGATCCTCCGAGCGTTTCCCAGGTGTCCTTGAGTCCTGTTGGCCACCACCTCCACTGGGAGGCTGCTCCATGCCCCCATGAACATCAGCCCCAAGTATGGAAGTGTAGGAGAAGCGAAGGAGGGGAAAGGACTTTGATGTCGTCATTCGGCGGATGCTTCAGATCAAAGACTTCCAGGTCCACCTAGGCCATCCCATCCTCCCAACGTATCCCCTCGCTTTCCCACAACTGATGAGGATACTCTCCGCTCATCCCGGACATTGAAGATTGGGGGTTTTCTTTGTCTCCTCGTGACCTTCCACCCTTCATAGAGTCCCCAGGCAGCCCCGTGCCGTCAGGGACAGACTAGCCTGATCCTGGTTTTCGTGGAGACGTGGGCGGGGAACTACCAGTCCTACAGATGCAGTAAGAGCACCTCCAGGCTACCCTTGATCACCTCGACACCTCTGGTGAACCTAACCTACGAAGTGATCAGGTTGTGCATATCCTTCCTTGTTTGCATGTTCTGTATAAATGCACGCGGGCAATGGGAGGGAATATTCCAGAGCTGGGAGATTTTCCGCTTAACTCATCCCCGGTGACCGTGACTCAGCCGTGTCGTGTCAGGAGCTCATCGAGGCTTCTTGAACCCGGAATCCATTTCGGGGGGGGGAAACGGACGACAACACAGAATGCCAGCCTTGGATCTCCTCCTCCAAGCCACTTCAGCCATCCGAGAGGGGGGCATAGACAGCCAGTTCCCAGGGCCAGCACCCGGTTTCTTCCTCCCTCCATTTCTACCCCTCTCTTTTGTTTTCCCTTTCCCCCTCCCTTCCTCCTTTCTTCCATTTTCCCCTTTCCTCTCTTCCTTTTCTTCCACCCACCTCTCCCCCAGACTGCCCTGCCCCTCTCTCTCTCCTGCCACTTCTACCTTTATCCTTTTCTCCCTTCCCCCTCTTATCTTGACTTCGTTTCCTTCTCTCCCTTCCTTTCTTTCCATCCGTGTCCCCCTTCCCTCCTTCCACCTTGGTGAAGCAGACAGAGACAAAAAAAAAAAGGCAGAGAAGGAGGAAGGGTAAGACCATCTGAAGGAAGGAGAAAGACACCAGACAATGGAAGAATAAAATCCATCCACCGAAAGAATTCAAGAATAAATTCTCAGGAAAAATGGGTATTTCGACTTTTTTTTTTCGAGTTTATTCTTTCTTCCAAAAAGGTACAAAAACGCGTGTGCACTTTGCAACCATTTTTCCCCCCTAAATTTTTATTTCAATTTTTATTTTATTTTTTTTATAAAAACCACCCCCATCAAACAAAACAAAACCCCCACATGGACAATAAAACCCATCTACCCCCTCCATTTAAAACAAAAATTATAAAAATTTCAAAGAGGGATAAGGGGGAGGCACTTTCCACCCCTTGCCCCTCCTCAAAGAAGACATGAAAATAACAAATAGCCCAAACACATTATGTTGTTTTATTTTATTTTATATTTTTTTTTTTACAATTTTTTTTTAAAAACAAAAACTACTTAAGGAGAGATTTTTTTTTTTTGTTCCTGGCCTGCAGGATCTGCATAGTTTGAATCTCTCTCTTGGATTTTATTTCCCCATTCTTTGGGTTTCCCTTTGGCAAACTGCTATATATAATAATAATAATAATTAACAATTAAAAAATATAGATAAAAATAACAAAAGAAAACCCCATGAAGACATGTAGATACTTTTTAAACGTTATGCCAGCATGATCTCAACCTTCCCTTTCTGCCCTCTCCCTCTCCTCTCCATTTTCCAGTACCTTGTAATGTACAGATGTTCAAAGAACCCTACGGACAGAGGCCACAAAACACAAAAAATCAAAATCAGGGTTGATTGGTTGAGCTGACGGGTTAGGAGAAGAGTTTGCACACCCCAGATTTCCAGCAAGGGCAAATGGACTCTGCACTAAAGTGACCAGATGGCCCAAGTCATCAGAAGAAGCTTGAGTTAGGCCTTGTTCTGCCTCCATTGCATCTATGGGACATGTTTTCTTAATCTGTCCAAGAACAGGCCAAAGCCAGTTAGTGACTTTACTTGTAGTTCCATTTCTCTCATGGCCAACACCAACTCTTAATTTACCATCTAATGCCTGCCTCCTTGCCCTGTGTGGTGTTTAGGCTCGTTGACCTTGAATGTGAGATGTATCCACAATGGTGGCCATTTTGTTTGAATAGCTGCAAGACAGTTGGCAATGTCATGAGGAGAGAGGAGCAGAACAAAATGGTTTCCCTGGCCCCAGAAGGACCTTCACATTCAAGGAAAACTTGCTGGGGTCTAAAACCCTGTAGCCAGACAGAGATTCACTTTGACCTCCTCAAACAATTAAACTTTCTTTTATTTTGCCATCTGAAAGTGGAGTTCCTTTAATGGCTTTTAAGATCATTTAAAAAGTGAATACTTTGCATGAGTAACTGCTCTTCACTGGCTATGAAGAGGACAACTGTACTGTTGCTACCCCTGCAGCCACTGGAAATTCCCTATTTGGCGAGCTAGGCTTGAGTTCCTGCGTTTTGCAAGCCACACACAGCTGGGGAGGACGGGGTTTTTCAGGAGCTGGGTCGGGGACGAGGTCGAGCATCGCTGCTATTGTTGGACGTTAAATGCTAGACACAAAACTATCAAAATGTAATTGCTAAATCTTTATTGGTTGAGGCTTCTAGCGCCACCAAATCAATGTTAAGTTCCTATTGGCTGAGGCTTCTAGCGCCCTTACCAGTGCTTTCCCCCCCCACCCCCCCATACACACATTCCTGTTATTGGCTAAGGCTGCTAGCGCCTATATAATGTTAAATTCAAAATTCCTATTGGCTGAGGCTTCCAGCGCTTATATATGCTAAATTCTCATTGGCTGAAGTCCCTAGGATGCTCCACAACACTAAAAGCTTTATATTAAGCAAGAAGACCACCCTTTCCCTCCAAAAAAAAAAATACCCATAGGTTAGTCTCTTAACCAATATGGCTCGTAAACAGGTACCCATCTACAAAAACTTCCTCTCTTGCGTTTCCGACGATGCCCTGGGAGGAACCAGCGATCTGAAGGCTGGGAAGGAAGAGTTACCAGCTTTGCCCACATTCTAAAGACAGAGAGCTAGGGTTTCCTGGGTTTAGCTTGGTCAAGCTTTGCTTGAATTATGCATGTTCCTGGAGTGCCCTGGTCCTTGGGGGGTCATCATTCCCACACCACCACAGGGGCATGCCTTTGTGTTTCCCATCTCCTATCCCAGTGCATTCTGGATATTGTAGTCCTGCTCTGCCTTCAGTGAAGATAGGGCTTTTAATCGCACTATGCAGCAGGGAAGAGGCTGAGCTCGCTCCTTTTACCCATTCCTATACACTCTTAGGACCAATCAACATACAAGTTGCATTCTTTGACATCAGACTGAGGGCCAACAGTGGAGAACTTTGATTGACTGTGGCATTGACTGGAAAAAATACTTCGGGCTGACGGACTCATCATGCCTCGTTGGAGTTTAACGGCGGTGCTTTCCATTTGCCTTAGACTAAACTCCAGATGCAAGAAAGAAAAGAAACGCAAGATATACTGCAATTAGGATAGTCAAACTATTCAGTAAGGAACTATGATGTTCAGGGATGAGGAGAAAGGAAGTAGAGGGTGGAGAAAAGGGGTCTAACTTTCACTCAAATGCATTTTGAATATCTGTCGTACTGTACCGTAGAGCTATAATTCCTAGAATGCTGTGGGATACGGGACAGGTAGAGGCCTGGTCCTCTACTGGTGGAAGCTGAAAGCCAGCTCAAATTTGTAAACTTGCCCAAGAGCACCGGATAGAGAGAAGATGACATTCCAGAGAATGGGGCACCTACAGGTCATGCCTACTCATGAAAACAGATGACCCAAAATGACTTTCACTGGAGCCTTCTTGGCAACTGCATTACTGTAGTCCTGGCTGAGCTTGATGCTTAGGGAGCAGCTATTAAGAAAGGTCTGAATGTCCAAGGTCACGCCAAGTGAGAGGAATTTGGGCATCTTTTCTTGATCACCAGAACGCCATTCCAACAATTCAGCTAAATACTTCTGAACACCCCACCTCATTAGAAAGGCATTGTTCTCTCACACACCCTTCCAGCTCTCAGGGGTCCTCTCATTATGAGGACAATCATGCCCACTCTTCACACCTCTCAACTCTCCTTCGTTATCAACGACCACCTCGATATAAGGCATCACCATTCCATATCTCTCAGCTCCTCCTCATCTCACAGTGACACCCTTATTCTAAGGCTACCACCCGGTCCACTCCCCTGAACTTGTATGTGATCCTCCTTATTATATGGCAGTCCTCTTCTATCACCCAACTATCCGCACCTCTCAGGGACACTCCCTTATTGTCAGGTAATCCACCCTCTTATAATCCCTGTCTCCGTCACTGACTGACTGTGGGAAGCTGGTTGAAGTCTCTCTGTGCCCGAGTTCTAACCCCCAGCTCTGTCCCTTGGACCCTCTTATGTTGTCTGAGCAAAAAACTCATTGTACCTCTATGCAATTTGCAATATCAACGCCAATATAAATTAAATATAAATATAACTTGAACCCCCATCCCACCCCAGTTCCCTCCCCCCCCCCCCCCCATTAATTTAAGGACTGCTTTTGTGGAGGTGAGGGTGCTCACTCGCTCAGTTGTGGAATGGTGTTGAAGTTTCGAGGGAAAAGTCGGGATTAGGCTTGGGGTTATTGGAGGAGCAGAGGAAGAAATGAAGTGCCGACCCATGAGAAAACAGAACAGGTACAAAATATTAAGGTAAGCGCGCCCCCCCCCCTCCCCACCAGCCCTCTCCTTCTTCCCCCCGCCCACCCAATACCTGACAATAATCTCAGAGAGAGGGATGGTTGGGATGGGGAGGGGAGACTGCGTGCGTCCCTCCTCCTCTCCCTCAAAACATCACGGCGCGAGGAGGGCGCGTGCGTGCCCAGTCCGCAGGGGGGGGGGTGGTGGTGGTCGGAGTGGCAATCCCCTCCCCTCCCCCCCCACCTCAGACCTTGTCCAGCAGGGAGCGCTGGCAGTAGAGCAGCCTCTTGGGGGTCCCGTAGCGTCGGAAGAAGAAGACCGCCAGGCCGAGGCACAGCACGCAGAGCAGCAGGAGGACGGGAATGGCGATGGCAGCCGCCTGGACGGCGCCCCCGGCCTCGTCCACCTTGATGATGATGACCTTGGTCTCCTCGTCCTGCTCCTCTTCCTCGCCCCCGCCGTCCTTCCTGTCGGCCCCGCTGCAGCCCATCCAGTCCTGCAGAACAGACTTGGGGTAGCCCGGCTCCACTTTCAGCTTCTGGTTGTTGAATTTCCAGTACTTGTTGCCCTTGTAGAAGTAGGTGAAGGCTGGGGAGGGGGGGGGGAGGCAAGATCACAGGGGTCAAAGAGTCAATCTTATGAAATGGGGATTTTGTTTTCCTGATCCTCTCCGCCTGAGTTGTTCTCTTCCCTCTTCTCTCGGCCTCCCTCCATTTCTCTGTCAGTCCTCGTTCTCAAGCTGTCTCTCTCGCTTCTCTCCCTCTGTTTCCTTCTCTCTCTCTCTCACATTCTCTCCATCCCTCCTCTTTGTCTTTCGCTCTCTTTGCCTTGCTGTCTCTCTGTGTCTGGCTGTCTTTCTCTCTGCCTGTCTCTCCCTGTAACCCGTCTCTCCTCCGCGTCCGTCTCTTACCTCCGTCACTCCCCATGAACGCTGCCCTGGGAGACTCTGGGATGCCGTCCCACACGCTGATGGCTTTGGGGTATTCGCTGTCCACAGACCTCGTTTCTTCGTTGAACCGATAATACCTGAGAAGAGATGAGAGGAGGGGAAGGCAAGCAGCGGCTCAGCACAGGCAGCTTCAAAACCCAAGCTATTTACTCAGCCTTGCGGGCGGGCCCGTCTGCAGCCGCCAGGGGATGGCCCAGCGCCCGCCGCCGGCACACGAACCAATGTACCTTCATGGCATCAGGGGGGGGGGAGGGGGTGGCCTCTCTCTCATCACAGCCCTGTCCCTCCTCACTCCCTCCAGGCAAGCTCACAGCTGTGTTTCCAGCCCCCTCCCCTGCCCTCTCCTCAGCTCCCCGGGTTCTGCCTCCCCTTGCAGTCTCTGGCATTCGCAGGCCCCCGAGGGGGTCCTTTCGGTGCACGCGGGAGTCTCCTGGCAGCCTGCCCGAGCCCACAATAGCGGCAGTCTCTCTCTCTCTCTCTCTCTGGTTCCCCTCCGCCCGGCGTGACCCTAGCGCAGCAGCCGTTCGCTGCCGGGGCCCCCGACAGAAAGCCAGGGCTTGTCTGGGCTGAGCAAGGAGGGGGCGGGTGCAGGGACGGGCGTGGAGGGGGAAGCACGTGCCCCCCCCCCCCCCCCTCGGTGACAGGTTAAGAATGGCCTTCTCTCCACCGTGTGATTAAAGATGGAAGGGGGGGAGAGAGCCAGCTGGAGAATTAACTCTCGGCGGCAAGGATGGAGCTGCCGCACCGGCACCAGCAGCGGGCGCTCCCGCCAAGCCGGGAGCCACCTGGGAACTTACTTATTGCCCCGGAAGAAGTAGGTTTTGCCGTTGGGGAGCCAGAAGAGAGCGGCGTCGATCCTGTCGGTGGGGAGGCCGTTCCCCATTTCCTTCAGGTGCCTGGGGTACCCCTGTTCCAGAGACGCCTCGTCAAAGACCCAGTGTTTATTCCCTGCAAAGCACAGGAGGTGACGGCGGCTGTTACAACTCAGGAGGGTCGGAGTGGGATAAGTAAAAAGATCTGCTCGGCCGAGGGCAGCGTTGGGGACCCCGGTGCGACTGGCAGTCGGGCGCTGACGTCCCGGTATCGGAAGGAGCCGGCATCACGGCACGGCGGGGGGGGGGGGGGAGGTCGCCCCCAGGCCCCCGCGGCGTGTGTGCCGGGCGACATCACAGGCGCGTCCGCCGCCGCGCTTCCCGGGTCGCGACGACGCCCGGCGCCCCTCGCCAGAAACTCACCTTTGAAGAAGACGAATTTTCCGTCTTTCCGCTCGTAAGCAGCGTTTATTGTGCTGGGGAGGCCGCGCCAGAACTGGCCGATGGGGAGGGGGTAGCCGTCCAGGACCCGGTTGTTCCGCACCCGCCAGAACCAGCGCTCCTAGGAAGCAAAGTCGTACAGTGGTGAGTCGGGGGGGGGGGGGGGAGGCGAGACTGTTAGAGCCAAGGTGTCCTCCCCCCCCCCCCCCCCCCCCCCGGCGCCTTTTCCGCGCACCCAGGAAGCGGAATAGGAGAACTGGAACCCGGCTTCCTGTTACCTGTGGAACGGACGCTGGCTGCAGATTTTGAGGAGGAGTAGAAGCAAAATTGCATTTCTCTGTGGCCCCCGCCCTTAATATTTCCCCCACCCCAGGCAGAGGTGCAACCTCTGGAAGGAGGAGGAGGAGGAGAAGAATCGGAGCGGCATTTCTCTGCCTTACCCCCCCCCCCCAATCCCTCCCTCCCCCCCCCCCCACGCTGCAGCTCAGCAGCCTGCGCTGACCTTGAAGACAAACATTTCTCCCCGCAGCACGGCGATGGTGTCGAAGCTGCCGTCGCAGATGTTCGGGCCGTAGGTAGGGACATCGGGGTTGTCCCCTGGGTTGGGCTTGGCGGTGCTGGTGGTGGTAGTGGTCCTTGTCGGCCTGGTGGGAACGGGTCCTCCGTGCTCTGGGTAAGGAAGGCGAGGGAGAAAAAAGCGTGAGCGAAAGGATCGGAAACGCCGAAGCGAGCTTGTGGGGGCTGAGGTTAAGGCCTGGGTTAGTTAGAGTAAAGGTTCAGCGCGACTGTTTTCATGTTAGCGTCAAAGGCCGACCCTCGTGTAGTAAAATGTGAGTAAAAAACCGTATGCTGGAAGTTTCATTATTCACGAGCTTAAAAAAAAAAACCCCAAAAACTCCCGATGCAGCAAGGAAATGGTAGGGTAATGCATGGAGAATGAAAAAAGAAAAAGAAAAGCAGCATGCTGACGAGTAAATGTGCACACCCAGCCATGCTTAGGCTGCAGAAAACAGGGTTTATGTGCACACACAGCCGTGGTTAGACTGCAGAAAACAGGGTTTATGTGCACACCCAGCCATGCTTGGACTGCAGAAAACAGGGTTTATGTGCACACACAGCCGTGCTTAGGCTGCAGAAAACAGGGTTTATGTGCACACACAGCCGTGCTTAGACTGCAGAAAACAGGGTTTATGTGCACACCCAGCCATGCTTAGGCTGCAGAAAACAGGGTTTATGTGCACACCCAGCCATGCTTAGGCTGCAGAAAACAGGGTTTATGTGCACACACAGCCATGCTTAGGCTGCAGAAAACAGGGTTTATGTGCACACACAGCCGTGGGTAGACTGCAGAAAACAGGGTTTATGTGCACACACAGCCGTGCTTAGACTGCAGAAATCAGGGTTTATGTGCACACAAATAAAGGTCAACAAAAACCAAAGGAAAGATTATAGACGTTGTTTTGTGCACAAATTGTGTTGCATAAAGGCCGAGTACCCCCTGGCACCGCACACTCCAGGTTCAGACCCGAGGACCAGTGAGTAACATTTCCAGAGTTAACCTCCGCCCCTCTCTGCGTAGGAAGGATAACAGCAAATGCCTGGGTTTAACACAGGATTTGAGCGGGGGAGCGCTAAGCTGGGCTTGCAGGCTTTGTGTGCAGTATGCACAAAACTATTATTATTATTTTTTTTTATTGAATATTCCGGCACTTCAAAGCGGGTTACGTCCAGGCACTGCGTGTACGTCCCTGCCCCAGAGCCTTGCAATCTAAGGGGGTCATTTATCAAGCCACAGTAGAGCCATGAGGCAAGTTAAGTCACGTATATAGCTCAATATTCGCTATAACTCTTTTTTTTTTAGCTAAAATCCACCCTCTCTTACAATTAGGTGCTTTGCATGCATAAAATCACACAACACATACAAAGCAGTTAATGCCTGCTCAGTTGATGTAAAGAAATATTCCAGCCACTCTTTGCGTTTTCGTTATTCTAGCGTGGGAGCACCGTGGCCCTGACACTTCCACGCTGGAATTAAAGGACCACGCGGCCCAAAAAGAACCCTCCCCCAAAAGTTAGCAAAAAGCCAACGGGGGTCTTGCTAAATCCCCCGCCCATCCTGGGGATCCCTTTTGAGGCAGCCTCCCCCCCCCGCCCCCAAAAAAAAATAAAATAAGAGATTAACTGTGCAGTGACTCCCCAAACCCCTTCCCATTAAATCAATTACCCCCTCCTACGCCAGGACAAGCCCCCACCTCTAAGATCTGCCCTCCCCACCCCTCCCTTTCCATTAAAGATAATCCCAGATAGGGCTCCCCTCCCTAACCCCCAAACATCACCCTAGTGGGCTTAGTGCCCCCCCAGACCCTCCCCGCAGTGATGCTAAGAAATGATAATTAGTAAGCAGGGTTGGAAATAAGCTTGGGGGCGAGGTTAGACTCTGCAGCAAACATTAGGGTTGGAGGCAAGAGACACTCACCACTGCCGTACAGCTGCTGGATGCCTCTCCTGTCATCGTCGGGTAAGACGAAATTCTCCGTCTCCATCCACTGGTAAAACGGTGCCATGATGGCGGAGGGGTCGTTGGAATGTTCCAGGCCCAGGGCGTGGCCCAACTCATGTACTGCCACCAGGAAAATGTCATTACCTGTGCAAGGAGGAGGCGGTCACCATCTTAACTCTCAATCCATTCCCACCTGGGAAGTCCAGGCAGCAGCTTTTTCTGTGAGAGCCGGACTCCCAGCTTCCAATCCCACCCCCACTCACTGCGAGACCCGCCACCGCTGCTATCAACAGAGGGAGATAGCTTTTTTTTTTCCTCACCATTCAAGTCGTCGTTCCTCGCCGTCCAGGGCTCTGCGGCATCAAAATGGGTGTCCCCTCCGATACCAGTGCCGGGGAAGTAGGCGTGCGCCAGGAATCCGCCCTCGCCGTCGAAGGGCGTGCTGTCGCCGTGGAAGCCTTCCGCGAAAAACAGCATGATGTCGGCGTGCTTCTCGTAGCCGTCTTGGATGTCCCGGTAGGCCAACTCACGGAAGCGCAAGGGCGTGACGCTCTGCCACACCCGGAACGCCTTGCGGATGGCTTCGTAGGTTTCGTATTCGCCAACCTTCGGGGTGTAGTTCTGGATGCTGGGGGTAGGTAAAGTTGAAAAGGGACGGATCAGTATTGCTGCTCATTAAATTGTGCGGGAGAGCAGTGCACGGTAGAACGCGAGCCAGGAGGCAGTGATTCACCTCGTCAGATGACAGCACGGTATAATCCGAGATAACATAAGAGTCGGTAATGCACCAATCACAACCCAGTGTGGTATAATATGAGATTAAACAAAAACAAAAAAAAAAGCAGTGACCTATCAATCTGAACCCAGAAATAAATGTCAGATGGCCGTGCAGTCCCTGCGTCGTGGCAGACCTCACCGCTTACCAGAAAGTGATGTCTCTCTGAGTCCACTTCATCCCCTGAATGGCGTAACGCTTTCTTCGCATGTTGGCTTTGATTTCTGCCCCAAACTTATCAGGAACACCACAGCGTGGTTTCTTCATGGCCCTGTGCCAGAGGCAAAGAGACGTGTCAGAGGTTAGAGAGAGAGAGAGAGAGTGGAAAATGCAGTGACACAAAAAAATTTCCACCTCTACCGACGGAGATTAATAAAAAACAAAAACAATTTTCAAGACAGTGAAAGAAACAGAAGGGGAATAACCCCAAACAGAGAAAATATATAACAGAGTTAGAAAGGGAAAAATAGAGGCAAGAGAGAGAGAGAGATACAGAAAGAAAGAGACAGACACAGATAAAATAAGAGATGAAAACATAAAAAGGCAAATGGAAAGTGTCACACAGAGAGAGACAGAGAATTACACACACACACACACACACGCCTCACTTGGCAGTCTCAGGATTTATGGAGCCGGTCACTCTCAGCCCGTAGAACCGCTGCATGGCTGAAATGGCCTCGGAGAGGGACTGTGGGGAGCGTTGCGTATGGGTGCGCAGGTCCCCGGGAGGGAGGTACCCGTACTGCTGCAGCCAGGCCTGCGGGAATAGACAGAGAGTGAGCATGCGGCTGGGAGCCATCAGGACCAGGAGCTTCATCCTTAGACTCAAGCTATATAGTGTAACGGATGTATGGGGGGGACAGTGAAGGAAGTGGGTGTTTCAACTTATTTTAATTTACAGATTTATATTACACATATTGCATTGGCGCCAGCTGGAAAAAGGTGGATCACAGCAGTAACTTGGAAGTTCCAAACTGGCTTGACTCATGCATTCAGGACAGAAGGCACATTATCTTTAATATAAAGTTACATAAGAACATAATATATGCCATGCTGAGTCGGAGGAAAGATTCACTGAGACCAGCAGCGTCCTGCTGCAGCCTGCAGCTCTGAAAGAGTTGGACCATGGCTAGTTACTCATTTCAGGGATAAGCACTGGCTTTCCCAAATCTACCTGGCTGGTAATGGTTTACAGACTTTCCCTCCAGGAACTTGTCCAAACCCCTTTTAAACCCAGCTATGCTGGATGTCCTAACCACATCCTCTGCCAACAGATTCCAGAGCCTGATTGTGTGCTGAGTGAAGGAAAAAAAAAAAAACTTGCTACGGTTTGTTTTAAATGTGCTGATTGTTAGTTTTATCGAGTGCCCCTAGTCTTAGTACTGTTTGAAAGAATAAAAATTGGTTCCTTATGTACCCGTTTCCCTCTAGTCATGATTTCACAAGCTTCTATCCTGTCCCCTCTCAGCCGTCTCTTCTCCGAGCCGGAGAGCCCCAGCTTACGTAGCTTCTGGTCACAGGGGAGCCGTTCTAGCCCCTTTATCATTCTTCTCGTCCTCCTCTGCGCCTTTTCTAGTTCCGCTATGGCTTTCTTCAGATGGGGCCACCAGAAGTGTGCGCGGTACTCAAGATACAGAGGCAATGCGATATTGAACATTTTATTCTCCATTTCTTTTAAGGCTATTTGCTTTTTTTTTTTTTTTGCGCGCGCCCCGGAGGGTTTCAGCGTACTGTGCACGATGATTCCTTTTCCCGCGCGGTGATGCATGACGCCGGCACCCGGCGTCGTGCACCCCCCCTGTAGCCTGGATTATTCTTTCCTATGTGCATCACTCTGCACTCGTCCGTGCTGAATTTCACCCGCCGTGCGAGGTGTACGGAGGACGGCGAGGAGAACGGGAGTTTTAGCTCTACCTTGGTGGGGGGGCAGTGTTCAAACTTCCAACATCAGGACAAGGACCATGCGAGCTCTTGACGCATGGGTTATGTACAATTGTCCGAGCAAAGGTTCACGCGCATGCCTTGGCTTTGAAATGCCCCCGGTCCCTTGCGGGTCCCTCACTCCTCCTGCAGGTAGAATTTTGCGGGAAAAGTGCGCGCCGACATTTGAAAATGCCGTCCGTGCGCGTAATTCCTTCCTCCCCTGAATGCACAAGTATTTATCTGGATCAAGGGTGAGCAATTTACGGATGAGTAAACAGTGGGGGCGGGGGGGGGAAACTATTTTTACCCAGGTTAAGTGTCTGGGGAAGTTAGATGGCGTGACTTGTGTCTGGGAGACCGCAAAGGTGCAAGCGGCTTATCCTCAGTATAAAGCTCTGTGGCGTAACTCGTGTATGGGGGTGGGGAGGACAACGAAGGCAGGGAGCATCTTACCCTTAATATAGTGATACAGGAAGGCTGACAGATGCAGAGGGCTCGGGGGGAGAAGGGGGAAAGGATTGACCGTAGCCAAAAGCTACTTCAAGCTTCTGTTCCAGGGGTGCACGGAAATCCACCTCTGCTAAGGATCTGCAAGCTCACGTCCGTCTCCCCATCTGTTCACTACCGGGCTGCACGCGTACGGCACTCGGGATTCCCCCTGGCTGGGGGGCCGCCCCGCGCCCTTGGCTTCCAAGAAATAATTGCTGTGCAGGAATTTTGAGCCCTAAAGCACAAAGATATGCAATGCAGTATTGTTTGTTTGCGTCTGGTTTTCATGTTGGATTTTATGATGTATGATGTATGATCTGCAAGCCCGCTCCTCTTGGACGTTTTGCTGGTTATGCGGCGTGAAAGTGTTTTATTTAAATAAGTAGAGCTGCAAGACCAGCGGTGCAGCCCGGAAACCATTCGGTCCTTAACGAGGGAAACGTCAGATGTGGAACCGTTTGAAGTCTTGGGTGTGAAAGTGTTAACATTTGCCCTGTGCGAGCCCGGGCTCCCTCTTGACCTGGCCCTGAGGTGGTCTGCCGGAGGGGGGTCTGTACACAAGCAGGCCAGCGGTCCCATGGATGGGATCATGTCATGCAACAGCCTTGAGTCGGGCCCTGATGGTCGGGAAGCAGGCAGGACTGCCACTGGTCAGTCCGGGGGCAGCGCACAAGCGTATCAGAGAAAAGGCGGGAAGCATAATGGCAGATTGTGAGGGATTCCCTCTCACCCCCTAGCTGCAGGCGTCACCTTTGGCGCGTAGCAGTTTGAACAATGTTTGCATCCTAAGTCCTTCCACCGGGTGTCTCAGAGAGATACACATTCCTTGTACAAAGTGGAGAGGAGGCAGGAAGCGCACTCTTTCCTTCGCTGGTGTTCCTGTTGTACCGGCAGTCTGCGGGCCACGGCAGGAGAGGGGAGCCGCGGCGCGGGAGATAAGCACTTCCTTGCTTCTCAGCCAAGGCGATCCATCACACTGGCATTTGTAATGCCAGTACCAGGAAGTCACTTGCCAAGCTTGAGCTGGCGACCAGAAATTCTTCTGTGCCCCCTGGCCGAATACAAGATAGGCATGCTCGGCCCTTCTGCGGAGTCGCGATAGCCTCAAGACTTCCACAAAGCTCCTGCTGTTTGTAAAGTCGGGATCACAGATCCCGTAGGTGCATTATGTCAGACCAGGACTCGGGTCCCAGTTTATGCAATTTTGAAAGCTCAAGAACTATCGACGTTTTTTTAATGTCCTTGTGAAAGGGTTGGCAGCCTAAGATTCCAGTTCTCTGCGGCATCAATAAGTCCTTCTACTACTGTGTAACCATAACCATCAAATCTACCTGAACCCCAAGCTTACGCCTACCTAACCGTGAGCCAAACTGCACACCTTAGCCATAACCCAACTCCTACCCCCAATCTCGACCTCAACCGATAACCCTAACAATTCATGTAACCCTAATTTTAACCCTAATCCATAATCTTGACCAGAACCCTACTCCTACTCTTAAACAACCCTGACCTCTAAACATTATCTCTAAACCAAAACCCCAAGTCTAAACCTAAGAGTAGCCTTAGCCCCATAATCATAACCCTAACCCAACCCTAATCCTGGCCTAACTCATAACCACAACCCCTAATGCTAACTCTGAACTCTACCCTAGTCCCTAACTCTTAACCCAACCCTACAGCCTAACCCTAATTCTAAGCGAACCCTAAACCATACATCTTGCCGAGATGCGCACTGCTCCTTGTGGGGTCGGAAGAGGTTTCTCTTGGAAACATTCCCACTTTCCAGCCTCCCTCTCCCTCCACCCTCATCCCACTTTTGTTCGCGTTCCTCACAAGAATAGAATGGAATCAACTAGATGCAGGCTCTCTTCAGTTTATGGGGAACCAGATTTCACCAGTCTGCCTCTAAACTGCTCTCTCCCATCCTTTTCCACCCCCCCCCCCAAAATAAATAAATAAATAAATAAATGGGCCTGAAATCCATAAAGTACAATTTGAAGTGCTAAAAGCGGAATATAAAACTATAAATAAATATATAAATATAAAGTCAATTTCTAAAGTGGTTTACACGTGCAGAAAGTAGTTTTGCCTGCATAAATCAGCGTTTCCCTCCTCGGCGTGACTATAAATCTGCGCACATACGTTTAGCCGCATTGAGAGGAGACGTTGCCAGGGACCGGGGGCGGTGTGGGGGGGGGGGGGGAGATGTGTTTGTAGGTAGAGGGAGGGAAAGCATATGTTTTCCATTAAAAAGGTGACTGTGAAGATTTGAAAATGGGACTTTCTCCCAGTATGGAGAGGTTGAATATTGCACCCCACCCCACCCCATATGTACAAGCTCAAACTTGAGGATAAAATCTGTCTGTCTGTTCATCTGGAGCCACAATCACTAGCCTGTCAATAGACTGACGGAAATTTTGGGGGTTGCAGGGAGATTGGCCATGGGGCTGGCATCTAACCAACTGAGAATGACCTTGGCCTGTTATGAATGAGGTAATTTGTGTTGCTCTTTATCTGGAGCCAGAAAAACACTTCTGCATTGATTGAATCCTTGTCTAGACCGATGCATGGTAACTCTTCTCAGAGTGAACTGATCAGGATCAAATTTGGGATGAAGGCCAGAGATGGGCCTGGAGTTTACCTTATTGAAAATGACATCTACCAGACCAGGCTGAGGTCGTCTCCTACAGGCGTGGGGGGAACTCCTGCGTCTAAGAGTTTTTCCACTTCCTTCCTTCCATACTCTGTACAGGGAAGTGAGATTTCTATTTTGTGATCGAGCACAGGATATGACATCGCCCCGTCCCACTGTACAAGAAATGACATATGCATGACCACAAATTACCCATAACCGCAGCGCTAGTCAACAGGAGAGAATTGGTGGGCAGTCTGAGGCTGGTCTTCCGGGCCAGGGAGACGACACAAACTTATTAAAACACAAGCAGACTGTGATAAATTGCAGGAGGACCTTGCGAGACTGGAAGATTGGGCGTCCAAATGCCAAATGAAATTTAATGTGGACAAGTGCAAGGTGTTGCATATAGGGAAAAGTAATTCACACCATAGATACAGGATGTTAGGTTTCATGTTAGGCGTTACCAACCAGGAAAAAGATCTGGCCGTGATAGTGGACAATAATTTAAATCATTGGCTCAGTGTGCTGCAATGGTCAAAAAAGCAAACAATCAGGCTGATACCCGCATTTGGACGCGCGTTTTCCACGCGCTAGCTTTACCCCTTATTCAGTAAGGGGTCGAAAATGTGCGTCCAACCCCCCCCCGAGACTAATAGCGCCCGCAACATGCAAATGCATGTTGATGGCCCTATTAGTCAATCCCACGCGATACAGTAAGTAAAATGTGCAGCCAAGCCGCACATTTTACTTTAAGAAATTAGTGCCTACCCAAAGGTAGGTGTTAATTTCTGCCGGCACCGGGGAAGTGCACAGAAAAGTAGCAAAAACTGCTTTTCTGTGCACCCTCCGACTTAATATCATGGCGATAATAAGTCGGAGGTCCCAAAAGTTACAAAAAAAAGTAAAAAATAAAAAAAATAAATTTAAAATTGGCCTGTGGCTCGAAAACCGGATGCTCAATTTTGCCGGCGTCCGGTTTCCGAACCCGTGGCTGTCAGCGGGCTCGAGAACCGACTCCAGCAAAATTGAGCGTCGGCTGTCAAACCCTCTGACAGCCGCTGCTCCTGTCCAAAAAGAGGCGCTAGGGACGCGCTAGTGTCCCTAGCACCTCTTTTTACCGCGAGCCCTAATTTAAATATTTTGTTTTACTGTATCGCGTGCACAGGACACTGGCCTGTGCGCTCGCCGGGAGAGCGGGTGCTCGCCCGCTCTCCCGCGAACTTTACTGTATCGGCCTGAATCTTAGAAATTATGAGGAAGGGAATAAAACGGAAAATGGGATAATGCCTCTATCATTCCATGGTGAGACCCCACCTTGAGTACTGTGTGCAGTTCTGGTCACCCTATCTCAAAAAAGATATAGTTGCACTAGAAAAGGTTCAGAGAAGGGCAACCAAAGTGATAAAAGGGATGGAACGGCTCCGTTATGAGGAAAGACTAAAGAGGTTAGGACTTTTCAGCTTGGAGAAGAGACACCCGAGGGGGGATATGATAGAGGTGTTTAAAATCATGAGAGGTCTAGAACGGGTAAATGTGAATTAGTTATCTACTCTTTCAGATAATAGAAGGACTAGGGGGCACTCCATGAAGTTTGCAAGTAGCTCATTTAAAACAAATAGAAAGTTCTTTTTCACACAATGCACAATTAAGCTCTGGAATTCATTGCCAGAGGATGTGGTTAAGGCAGTTAGCATAGCTGGGTTTAAAAAAGATTTGGATAAGTTCCTTGTCCATAAACTGCTGTTAATGAGCTTTCTTACTACTGGCAGTGGTAGCATGGGATTTATTTATTGTTTGGGTACTTGCCAGGTACTTGTATCCTAGACTGGTTAGTATTGGAAACAGGACGCAGGGCTTGATAGTCCCTCGGTCTGACCCAGTATGGCATAGCTGGTGTTCTTACTCTCTTAGCCTGTACTTGTGTCGGACACAGGTGAAGCCCTGCCTCAGTCTGTGGTACGATAAGGGAGGGAGTAAGGCGCCCTCAGCCTGTGCTAATATACGCCAGTGACTCTCTCAGTCTGGGCTAGTAAAAGGCGGAGTGTGGCTCCTTCAGTCTGTGCTGGTGTAAGGCAGAGAGCGGCTCCCTCAGTCTGTGCTAGTGTCAGATACAAGATAGGATCCTCCTTAGTCTGTGCTGGTGTACGGCAGAGAGCGGCCTCCTTATTTATGCTAGCATGAGGCAGAGAGCGGCTCCCTCAGTCTGTGCTGGTGTAAGGCAGAGAGCGGCCTCCTTATTTATGCTAGCATGAGGCAGAGAGCGGCTCCCTCAGTCTGTGCTGGTGTAAGGCAGAGAGTGGCCTCCTTATTTATGTTAGCATGAGGCAGAGAGCGACTCCCTCAGTCTGTGCTGGTGTAAGGCAGAGAGTGGCCTCCTTATTTATGTTAGCATGAGGCAGAGAGCGACTCCCTCAGTCTGTGCTGGTGTAAGGCAGAGAGCGGCTCCCTCAGTCTGTGCTGGTGTAAGGCAGAGAGTGGCCTCCTTATTTATGTTAGCATGAGGCAGAGAGCGGCTCCCTCAGTCTGTGCTGGTGTAAGGCAGAGAGCGGCTCCCTCAGTCTGTGAAAGTTTTAGCAATCCAGGGGGATCAGTTATCACGGGTTTGCAGTGGGAATGTATCTGTAGGAAAAGAAGGGGAGGGGAATGAGTTTGGAGAGGGTGGAATCTCTTGGCCTGCACGAGGATCCTTGTTCTGCAGCCAGGCGGGGACTATTAGTGCCTGAGCTCATTCTGTCTCTGTCAGCAGAAACAATGCAGGAAGAAGGGGAAGGGAAAAATTCCAAAACAAAAATACAGACAGAGAGCAGAAGTGTGTGTGTGTGTGTGCGTGTGCATGTGTGCGCGTCTGTGTGTGTGTGTGCGTGTGCGTGTGCGCGTGTGTGCGTGCGTGTGTGTGTGTGAGAGTGAGAGTGTGTGCGTGAGTGTGTGCGTGTGCATGTGTGTGCGTGTGTGTGTGCGCGTGTTTGTGTGCGTGTGTGTGCGTGCGTGTGTGTGTGCGCGCGTGTGTGCGCGTGTGTGTGTGTGCGTGCGTGCATGTGTGTGTGCGTGTGTGTATGTGCGTGTGTGCGCGTGTTTGTGTGCGTGTGTGTGCGTGCGTGTGGGTGTGTGCGCGCGTGTGCATGTGTGTGTGCGTGTGTGTATGTGCGTGTGTGTGTGTGTGCGCGTGTGTGTGTGTGTGTGTGCGTGTGTGTGTGTGTGTGCGTGTGTGTGTGTGTGAGGGGGGGGTCCCCTAAACAAAACAAAATTTAGGAAGACAATTGCAAAATAAGTCTTTCTCCGAAACGGAAATTGAGAAATCCTGGACGAGATAATTTAGCCTCCAAACACACTCTGTTCCTTAAATGACTTCAAGTCCACTCTTTCCCCCTGCCCTCTCCTAAAAAATAGAAAAAAAACAAACCAGGGAACTTATCTATGGGGTAAAGAGATGAACGTCCTCCAGCCTGACTTTTATCCAGGGGAATTCCTGCGCACCCGTTGTGTGGGTGAAAAGAAACAAAAACCAGAGGACAGGCCCTGCCTTGCTGTCCTGCAAAGCATCTTCGGCCTAAAACCCTTCTGAAGGGAAAGCATCAGGAGGGACCCTGGACAGAGGGCTGAGGGGTTGGGGGTGAATTTGAATTCCTTGCATTTCTCCGGCGAGAGCGCCCTGGCAGGCCTGCGACAGGCTGAGCGGGCGCGTTGCCATCTAGGCCATGCCTGCTGAAACCTGCGGAGATTTGAACTGGCGGGGGAGGAGAGGAGAGAGGGTTTACAGGTGGTTTTTCCCCCTGCTGTCAGCTTCTCCCTCCCCTCTCTGTGAGGTGGAGCAAGCTCTTACCTGAGAGCAGGTATGAGAGGAATGTGAGGGCAGGAAGGAGTTTATGGCTTTCTTGGCCAGGTTTCTGTGTTGGGAGGAGCTGCAGGTGCCCTGGAGGGCAAGGATACACTTTTAAAAGGCCCAACAACAAAACACAGTGAAAAAAAAAAAAACCAACAAGGTAAAAGGCTGAGGAAGGTAATATCAACTCAACGAATAGGATGTGGGACCTTACACTGAATATATAGGAATGTACTGAATAGTGCTGCCTTTCTGTAGTGCTTCTCTTCAGAAAGAGAGCGCTGTACTGGGGTATAGAAGAAGGAGGATTACATATGAACCAATTCTTCCACTTTGCTTGGCTCTGGTGAGGCCATTGTTGGGGTGCATTGTCCAGGGAGAAGGAGAAAATCTGGATAATATGACCCTGGGAGGAAAGGTTATTTAACTTTGTAAAGGGGAAGACTGAGGGGTGAAATAGGGAGCGGTCTTCAGGTAAAAGAAAGGGGTTTCCGAGGAGGGCGAGGGCCACTTGTTCTCCAGCTCCACAAGGGGTCACGGGCTTGGATTGGGGAGGATCAGGCAGACGTTTGTAACTGTGAGGAGAATCAAGCGCCAGAGGGAGTTACCTGGGGAAGGAAGGGGCTCTCCCCCTCTCTGGAGCAGGTTAGGCACATGGCTGTCTGGGGAGAGGGGAGAGGGGAGGGATTCTGCCCGCAGGTGCGCCCTGGACAGGACGATCGGCTTGGCCCATAATACGGTATCACCAGCAACGTTTTGGGTGACCTTTCCTTGGAATGACCCACAACATAAGGACCCTCGGCGCTCCTGAATGCTCCTATATTTACTCATCCATTAGTGAAAGCGTTTCTCTCTACCAAACTGCTTTCTTGGTTTTCTTTCGTTGAATTTCAATTTTGGAAGCGTTAACGTGTCCTTCCATTCATAGGTGCTGAGGTTATTAAGGACAGAGGTCCCAGGAGGCACAGGGTGGCCGCTTGAAAGACCAAGTCAGTTACTAAGGCCCCAATGAAGAAATCAGCAACTTAGCAGAAGTCAAAAAATGTCATAAAGAAATGACAAATGTCCATTGTTTTTCCTCCTCCAACTTATGCATTTAGGTTGCAAAAACCCAAGGAAGAGGTACAGTATTGGAGGTGAAATTCTTCTAAGCACAAAGGAAGAGCAGGATCTGGGGGTGATTGTATCTGAGGAACTTAAGGTGGCCAAACAGGTGGATAAAGCAATGGTAAAAGCCAGAAAGCTGCTCGGCTGCATCGGGAGAGGAAGGGTCAGCAGAAAAAGGGAGGTGATACTGCCCCTGTATAGGTCCCTGGTGAGACCTCACTGGGAATTCTGAGTACAGTTCTGGAGACCCCACCTCCAAAAGGATAAGACCAGGATGGAGATGGGCCAGAGGGAGGCTGCTGAAATGGTCAGAGGTCTTCCTTCTAAAGCGTAGGGGGATAAATTTAAAGATCTAAACATGTACACCCCTAGAGGAACGGTGAGATAGGAGAGGTATGATATATTTAAATATCTTAAAGATTTCCATGCACAGGAGGTGAGCCTCTTTCAACAGAAAGAAAGCTCTAGAACTATGGGTCATGGGATGAGAGTTAAAGGGGGTAGACTCAGGAGTAATTTTGGGAAATGTTTCTTTACAGAAGGGGGTAATGGATGCATGGAACAGCCTCTCAGCTGAGGTGGTGGAGACAAAAACAGTATCTGAATTCAAGAAAGCATGGGAGAAAGCCAGGAAATATCTGAGAGAATGATGGGAATTGCAAGAGCTACATAAATGAGATGGATGAGCTATAAGGTCTTTTTTAATGCTGTCATAAGAACATAAGAAATTGCCATGCTGGGTCAGACCAAGGGTCCATCAAGCCCAGCATCCTGTTTCCAACAGAGGCCAAACCAGGCCACAAGAACCTGGCAATTACCCAAACACTAAGAAGATCCCATGCTACTGATGCAATTAATAGCAGTGGCTATTCCCTAAGTATAATTGATTAATAGCCATTAATGAACTTCTCCAATAACTTATCCAAACCTTTTTTGAACCCAGCTACACTAACTGCACTAACCACATCCCCTGGCAACAAATTCCAGAGCTTTATTGTGCGTTGAGTGAAAAAGAATTTTCTCCGATTAGTCTTAAATGTTTCTATGTTTCTACCCAAACATTGTGTTTACCAAAGAGACCCCAACCCTGCTCCAGAGAGACTATCCGTGCCACCCACACCCAAATCCAGCTCTCTGTAAGACCCAGAAACTTAGCTTCCAATCTCACTGCTGCCATCAACTCATTGAGAGACTTGGAAACCAGCTTCCAATCCCATCACTGCTACCCACTCACAGTGTGATCTGGAGACTCAGCTTCCAATCCTATTATTGCAACCAACTCACTGCGTCTGACCTGGATGCTCCCCTTCAAACCAACTCACTGTGTGACCTGGACGCTCCCCTTCCAATCCCACCATTACCACCAACTCACCATGAAACCTGGAGCAAGAGCTTCCAAGCCCATCATTGCTACCAGTTCACTGTGTGACCTCGACACTCAGCTACCAGTCCCACCTTTATCACCACTCACTATGAAACCCAGTTTCCAACTCACTGCTTCCACTGTAAGACATGGTGACCCAACTTCCAATTCCACTTCTGCCACCTACTCACTGTGAGACCCACAGACCCAGAAAAACAATCCCACCACTGCCACCAACTCACTTTGAGATCCTGAGACCCAGCTTCCTATTCCACTTCTGCTACCGACTCAAGATACAACTTAGATCCAGCTTCCAATCCTATTACTGTGACTTATTAGGGTATAAGTAATAAAGCACTATTCTCATGAGGAGCATCAGATGCTAGGAAAACTTTGAGAGGAACCTAGAGGCCTTACAGTTAACTGAGGGGAAGGGATATCTTTGGTGTGTGCCAATAGACTCTCTTCCCCTCCAATCCTGCTGATTGCGGGATAATTAAACTTGGCAGGGTCTCAACCCAGAGTTTTCTGACATGACTTTATTCTAAATGTAATCCAGCTCTCTTTTATATCTTCTGCTGTACATTTTAATTTTCTTTGTTATCCCCACTGCAGCCAGATTCAGACGTGGGCGCACAGAAAGGGAGGAGGTGGGATTCCAGGCTGTTTACAAGCGCTTCGCGAAATTACAACATCATTGGGAGAGGTGGGTGAGGCAAAACCTTGCGTCAGGTCTCTGCTTCCCCCCACCACACACACACACACACACACACACACACCACACTCTATTTCTTAGCAATAAACCCCACTCCCCCAACCCTGCCATGCTCCCTATGTCTAGCTGACAAACAGGTCAAAGGTATTTCCTTCTTCCTGGATGAAGGTTGCTCTGCTGCTACCCATGCTACATCTGCATCTGTTGTATGGTATAGCGCTCTGTGTGTGTGTGGGGGGGGGGATTTGCAATATTGGATATATTCTTTGGCGAGGTTGTGTGTATTTGGGTAAAGCTTGCAGCTGCCCGTGTTCTGGAGTGGGACAGTGATCCGTCCAGCAGCCCCTATATGACCTTATCTGCAACACTTAACCTTGGTTCAAACTTAAGCTCTAAGCTCTGGAGGGCAGGAACCCCAACTGCAATACAAATGAGAGCTTATTCTGATCTTCCCAGGGGCCCGGATCTCCCATGTTAAAGAAGGGAGAAAGGGCAGGAAGGATGCTGACCCCGCCTTGGTAGAGCTCGGCGGACCTTACACAAAGAAGGAAAACAACATAAAATGCTGAATTTCTCCTCCCCCTCCCCTCCCCACAGCGCTTGGCCTGGCGATCAGGTTACATAGCTGCATGCAAACAGGAGCCCTCTCCCGCAGAAAGCTCCTCCTCGAAGCCTGACCCGGCCAGGATCGCCTCCGGGGACAGGGTTCCTGGGCTCCCTTTCTCTGTCGCCTCCTCCATTACTTTCCTTCGCCATCAAGGTTGCTGCGATTGTGGCCCGGGGGGTGGCTTGGAAAGAACCTCAGAAAGCCGATAGCTGACTTTCTGTTTTTTAACGATTTTAGTTCATTTAATTTTTTTCTTTTTGGCTTTTAATCCTTCTGTAAAAAAAGGCTTGCATTAAGTTCACAAACCGCGATGGAGGGAGGACAACAAGGAAATTGGGACGGGGGGAATGGGGACAATGAAATCATGGCTCCGTTTGTTTGCGCTTCCAAAACTCTGAGTTTTTTGCTTTCCGTTTTTTGTTTTTTTGGGTCCTCAGGGGACAAAAGTGCCAGCTCAGTGGGTGCTTGAGCACACCCAGTATTGAGAAAAGTCATTCACTGCATCCAGAGAGAAGTCATTTGTGTTGAATTTACCCAACAAATCGTTTTGAAAAATTGGCTTCTATGAGTCAACTTCTTAGCTACCTGGAGGAAATCTTTGCTCTACCTCAAAGATCGATCAAGGAGAAAGAGAATAGAAGAAGAAAAACGAATGAATGTATATATAAATAATATATAAATATATATAAAATCTAAGAAAAAAAAAGTCGGAGAAGCTAATCTTCAATCCTCGCACAAAAGTCGGCACCTCTTAGGGCCTGACTTACTAAAGCTTTTTTCCCATTCTGTGTCTATGGTATAAAGTGAGGTAGCAGTGATGCTTGTTCACCAGCAAAAAGCCTTAAATCACAAAAAAGATGATAAGGCAATACCTTTTGACTGGGCTAACTTAACAGATTTCCTGACCGGCTTTCAGGAGTTAACTCTCCCTTCCCGGTGTTCAAAAAGCGAAGCAACTCAGGCCCCTGACGAGGTGGGATAGTTGAATTCATACGGTTGGGGTGTGTGTGTGGGGGGGGCACGACAGTGATGCATTAAAGGTTTGTGTGGGGGTTGCAAATAGGGCCACCACCTGGGGCCCAAGCATACAGAGTTCCCATACAGGCTCATATTAAAGGTTAATGGGAGTAGGGGACCCACACAGGGGGGACCATGAATGGCTTTGTCTTCGAGGAATGGAGAGAGAGAGAGAGGGCCGTAGCCGGGGGGGTCAGGGCAGTTGCCCTTTCCTATTCAGGCTCCCAGGCTGACTCAAAAGGGCAGCGTGGCACCTGCCCCACCCCAGTTTGGCACCCAGGGTGGTCGCCCAGCCCTTATTGCCCACTCCTGGAACCCATGGCACCCTTAATCCATTCCTGCCCAACCGCTCTTCTATGTGCCATAAGTAGCTGACTGGGCATGTCTGTGGCTTTGGCAGAGATATGGGTTACTGGCCCCCACATGTACCCGACGCGGTGGGCAAGCAGATGTTTCCGCTCTCTTTCCTTCATTCGTAGGGGGATGACTCTTCCTTCACCGATTTGGGTGAAACTTGGCAGGAGCACTCCACCTCTGGCAGAGACCCACCGGCCACATTTCAGGTTCAGGGAGAGCTTTCCCTCCACTCCCTCCCTCCAATAATGTGGACAGAGAGAGCGAGGAGAGAGGGCTTGGCACTGATGAAAATTAGCTGAAAGCAAATAAAAGTTTACAAGTATAAAAGTATTGCAGCCTAAAAGCAATATGTATATAAAAAATAAACAGACCCATATGTGCACTTCTCTCAAATATCTTTTGCCTAAATCCTAAAAAGAGTTCAGAGTTTTGGTGGGGGGTGGGGAGAGTGGTCCTAACACAAAGAGGTGAAGGGACCTGCTCTCTTACCTCTGGGCTGAAGGTGGCGGAGCAGGAGCTGAAGATGGAGGTTAGGATTGTCCAGAGGGAGAGCCACTTCCAGAGACGGGGTCGCTTCAAATCCGGCTGTAAATGCTCCTGCAAACTTAACATTTTTTTCCTTTCTTCCTTGTTCCTCTCTGCAGTCCTTCTGTTCGGTTTTGCTTTAGTGTTTTTCCCCCCCCCTTGATCTTTTTTTCCTCTCCCTCCCACTCCACCTCTTTGTCCTTGCTTTCTTGCAAATCCTTAAATGTGGGGGTGGACAGAAAAGCATTCAGCCTGTCCCTTCTGCTCTCTTCCCCTCCTGTCCTCACTTTTGCTTATTCTCTCTCTCTCTCTCAGCTCTCCCTCCCCCTCTTCTAAACTGGTTACGTGGTCCCAATCCAATTAGAAGAGAGAGAAAGGGGAAGGGTGTGGGGGGGGGAGGTGGTGGAAGTGCTCCTTACTGCCATCTTCAGGGAAGGGAAGGGAAGGGAGGGTCAGGATACAACTGAGAGAGGAGGGGAAGAGTATGGAGAAAAGGTACAGGATGGCTTAGAGCTGTGGTTAGGAGGGTGGATAGGGGGAGGGAGAAAAGGATGTAGGAACCCACACATTCTTTTAGACAGGGAGAGGGCCCAGATGATAGGGTGGAGGACAGCTGAGAGGCAAAAAGCTAAATGGGAGAAATGAGAAATCCATGCCAAGGAATGAATTAAAGAACAAAAGGAAATGGAAAAGGAGGAGGGAGGCGTTGGGAGTGGGGGAATGCCAGAAAGTGACAACTCAGCAGAAGAGAAGATCTTAGGAGCCACCTGGCTAGCACTAGGAAGAAAAAGGTTTTTTTACAGCTTTATCAGAAGATTTCAATTCAGGAGGGGGGAACGGTGCCAGTGGAAGTTAGGAATGGAACAAATGATGTAGCCTGAAGGGAATACACGAAGGCCTCGCTCTCTCCTCTGGAAACTCAGTTGCTGCCTTCCAGAGCAGACTGCTGTACATGTGCTTCTGTGTTCGTTTGCGCGTGCACATTCCTCCATTCATTGCAGGCGCTGAAATAAGCACTTAACGCCGGCCCCGCAGAGAGAAAAACCTTTATTAGCGAGAACTGCAGATCACCAGCGCAAATGCAGAACTCAAGAAGATGTTAGATGTTACAGCGGGTCATGTACATCATATGCAGGCTTTGTCAGGCTGATGTGATGCTGTGCGCTGGCCGCTGCGCTCGGCTTAACCCTGATCGGGAGCGCATCCATAACCCCCCGATCCAATACGGGGATTAGTGCGTCCAAATCACCGCGCAGCTCATCACAGGGAAATTCACGTAGATGAGGCTATTAGCTGATCCCCCACGACCCAATACATTTTCCGCGCTGTCGATACGCCCTTGCGACGCAGCAAATTTTACGCCAGCCAAAGCCACGCCACGCTCACGGGTGCATTGAAAAAAAAAAGAAAAATCCTGCTCTCTGCGATTCATCCTAATAGTATTGTAGTGATACTAAGTAGGAGGAACCAAATAAAGCGGTATTTATTTAAAAAATAAATAAATTTATTTATTTATTTATTAAAAAATTTTTTTTTATTTATTTATTTAAAAAATAAATAAATAAATTTATTTATTAAAAAAAATAAATTTATTTATTTATTAAAAAAATAAATTTATTTGGATGTCCAATAAACACACGAGATACACGGCCCAGGCCACGTATTGTGAATATGCCGCTAACGGGAGGAAGCGGGCGCTCATAGATTAAGCATCCGCTTTCCCAACCTGCTCGACAGCCCCCCTCCTCGTGTGCCGGATGCTGGGGCGCTAGGGACACACATTTGAGCCTAGCGCCTCCATTTTAGCATGAGCCCTCATTTAAATATTGGATCGCGAGCCCTGGAGAGGCGCTCAGCGCTGGGCACCCGTTTCCTGCGCGCATTTATTGAATCGGCCTGTATCTGCACGAATGGGCCGATGCAATAAAGTGAGCGCAGCCGAGCTCGCTGGTTAACCTGTGGCTGGACGAACGTCCGCAACCCCTTATGCTATAAGGGGATTAGCGCGTCCAAAACGCGCTCACCACATGTAAATTCACGTTGACGAGCCCATTAGCTATTACCTCCTGATGCAAAAAAATATGTGCGTCCGACGCACACATTTTTACCCTCAGAAGTTAACGCCTGCCCAAAGCAGGCGTTAAGTTTTAGGAAGCCCCAAAATTTGACAGAAAAGCAGAAAATACTGCTTTTCTGCAGTTCCTCCGACTTAATATTGTGGCGATATTAGGTCGGAGGAACTGAGAAAAGGAGTTAAGGTAACAAAAAAAAAAAAAATGCGTGCTGGCGGTAGTTCGGGAAATGGACGCTCGTGAAATTGAACGTTTATTTTCCGAACTCACCGACGGCCACCTCTCCTGGGCATCCGCTGCAGAGGAGGCGCTAGGGGTGCACAGTTTCCCCTCGTGCCTCCTACTTCCTATGGCAGCCCATTTGCGTATTGCACCGAGCGCCCCGGAGAGGTCCATCGTCGTGCGTTAGGAGAGCAGGTGCCCAATCCCGCGTGCCCGTTTTCTAGGCGCTGATATTGCATTGGCCTGAAATTGTGTTCATTGTGCAGAGGTGAACCCCTCCCACAACTCTTAGTCTCAGCCCCATAGACCAGCACTAGCCCCAGAAACCTCACTCTCCCTCTGACCAGGAGTTACATTTCTAGAGTTAAGGAAACCTGAGGTAAGCCTGTGCACCTCTCTAAATTAGGGACTAGCAGTGAATGCCTTCATTAACGTGCCAGCCTGCCTCTTTAAAACCCGTTGTATGCCTACCATTAGCTTACTGAATGGCAGGTTCATTTGTTTTAGCACGCGAGTAACAAAACCAGTGCTGAATTTCAGTGCAATGTTGCTCACGTCTTTTTGCATCAGGGCCTTGGTGGGATATTCACGTGAGCTCATTTTTATGTGCTACAGTCGTGGATGCAGCAGATCTTTTTCTGCTAACAATCTTTATTTATATACATTAACGTGAAATATATATATGTATATGTATATGTTAGGCCAGTACTAATCCAGTGTGCCAGTCGGAGGTTAAGGGTCACTCCTTCCTCTTACGCCAGTACTGACCCAGCAAATTTCGATCTTTCAGTTTACATATGAAACTCCTGTCCAACAGTGTGGAAGCTACAGGTCCCAGTGACCCTTTCAGCCCCTGAGGGGCGTAATACAATTCTCTGCCCTTGTCTGTTAACAAACAGGCCGAATGCAATATCAGTCTGCGTTAACCGGGCGCTCATGACTGAGCACGCGCGCCGATCCACTCTCCCGGGCGCCCGATGTAATATTTAAATCAGCAATGACGAGCATTGGTGAGAACCACCTCTCACATGGGAGGTGGTTCTCACCTCCCATGTGAGAGACCTGGGTTCGACTCCCAGCCGATGCAGTGAGAATATTCTTTCTTGAAAGCTTATTCCCATTTCCAGTTATGAAATGGGTTTACACATTCCCAAATTTATGGCAGCGCTACACGAGGGGAGATGAAGCTTTTGATCCGTGCAGTCGGGGTAAATAAGCATCGGGGTAACTTGCTGGATGCGGCGGTTACTGCCCTTAACCATTAAACCTTACGCTCACCTTTGATGCAGCTCCAACATTGCTCTCTGCATCAATGGCAGGGGGTGGCAGGAAATTCGAATCAAACAGTTCCCAAGAAGGGCCCTGAACTTGGTGGCTGATGAAACAGAGAAGTATGGGAGAATAAGTGTGGGAGCTTGCTGGGCAGACTGGATGGGCCGATTGGTCTTTTTCTGCCCTCATTTCTATGTTTCTATGTATTTTCTATGTATCTATGGAGCTGCCGTGGTTAAAAAAAAAAAAAGAGGCGCTAGGGGAAATCGCGCCTCCTCGGCAGCGGGCACCCGGGAGAGGTGGCTGTCGGCCGGTTAGGAAAATTTAATGAGCGGCCCTTTTCCTGCCTCGTGCACAGCCAGGGGAATCAGACGCTCGTTAACTGGGCCTCCCTTTCCTAACCTGACCGCGGGCGCACTCTTTTTTTTTTTTAATTCTCCTTTTTCTGTTCCTCTGACTTAATTTCACCACGATATTAATTCAGAGGAACCGAAAAAGGAATTAAAAAAAGCAGTATTTTCTGTAATTTTTGTGGGTTAAAATGCATGTCAGGTGCACTTTTTTTTTTTTTTTGGCATCCGGGGGGGGGGGGGGGGATAGGTAGTAGCCTCATCAATATGGATTTACGTGATGAGTGCTATTACCTACGTGCTTGATTGGACGCGCGTTCAGCCATGCGCCGCAGCCGGTGCACGGAGTTGCATCGGCCTGGACGTGTTGCAAAAAGCTGAGTCCGGCTGACTCATCTCCCCTCCGCCCCCACAAGAGCCCTAGGTTTGATGCTCCCTCCATGACAAATATGGACCCTGTTGTTACAGTAAAGTGCTGCACAGGTCTTCCATGCGCTATGCTGGGGTGGCTAACGTGATATCAAGTTCTGCTGCTTGCAATGCTTAAAATTAGGGGGCGAATGTAAGGGCACGATTCCAAAAAATACATTTCTGGCTGCACCACATACACGCACAATGTACACGCTGCAGGCTGCATGTGAACTATCTGCGGCGGGATGCTCGTATCGCGCGCCCGTCGTCCAGGCCCGTCGTCCAGGCCCGTCGTCCAGGCCTGCGCTCAGCCACGCCTCCCTAGCTTTTGAGTGCTAGGGAATGCACAATTTCAGCCCAGCGTGAGCATTTTAACGTGGCAGCTCGTTAAAATATAGCATCGCGCGCCCAGGAGCGGAGGATGCGCGCGTGTCGAGAAAACGGGCGCCTAGTTTGGACGCACGTTTTTACGTGCGTGATATCGTATGGGCCCGAGAGTTGCGCACAATGGAGGCACAGTGCATGCAAATCTATCCCATGCATATTTATTGCGGATATTCTGAAAACTAGGTCTGTTTTTTGGCTCTGGAGGACCAGAGTTGCCCACCCCTGTACTCTACAAGCAATCCCTGCTGAGGAGGGGGGGAATTCTTCAGGAACCAGACTGCTGTGGTAATATCTGACAGTGCGAAGTCGCCCTCTTCTGGCACCTTCCAGGAACTTCACCACTGAGACAAACACACATAATCCCCGTGTGGAACACAGCAACAATCGGATGGATTTCAAAATAGTACGGTGATGCCTGAAAGCTGCATCCGAACCACCGTGCAATCGCACATCTAACCTCCAGCGGCACCAGACGGGCGACGGAATGACCATGAACCGACTCGGGCCTTTGCCTCTCTGTTCCAGTGCAAGAGGCCGGTTGATCATGCCCTAGATCAGGAGACGCTGGAAGGCGAGGGGAGAGGCTGAAACAGACTTTACTTGGAGAAAGGTTTTGCTTTTTTTTTTTTTTTTTAATGCCACTTTTCATTTTTGCTTTTGACTGGGAGCTGGGCTCCCTTTGGTTTCAGGAGCTGCCTCCTCTTCTCTTCTCGCTGCACCGACTTCTGACACTGGGCCTCCTCCCAGACTCTTATTCCGTGATCCATCTCCTTGTGAAGCATCACCACACGACGCTGCAGCGCGACGGGGAGAGAAACAAAGGGAAGGCTGTTAACAGAAAGCAGAGCACGGCGGCCTTACAGATGTACCTGCCACTGCCTCGTCTCGAGTGCACCCCTAGACCCCCCTCACCCCAGTCACTGCACCCCCTTTCTTTCCAAGAAGCAGGGCTTGAGGATCGGGGTCTGCATAGGGAATCCATCTCTGGAGACCCCTTCTGTTCTAAGCTGGAAGCAGGAGATTTGGGGTTTCATTAGCCGGGACGTTACTATATTTTTAATAAGAATGACAATTTATGACAACGTTACACTAAATCGCATGATCATTGCCGGATGTGACCACCCTCACCAAGTCCCTTATGTAACGGCATCGGCACGCTTACAGCTCAGTCCAGTTTTCTTTTCCTTAACCTTCTCATTATTTTATTGTATATTTATTTATAAACATCTGATATTCTGCTTTTTTTCCCCCAAGAATGGTCTCATAGCAGATTACAATCTGCTTAAACTAGGCTCCCGTTCACATGAACAGTAACACACATTATAGATATAAATTGTACATTTAATCTTATCGATAATCCCATACAGGCTGCGACTGGGAGCCAGATTTCTGACACACTCACCGCAAACTGCTCCCGTTGCTCCTGCCTTCGAACCTGCCCCTTCCAGGGATGCCCAGGCCTGCCATCTACGAAAGAAGGGAGAGAGGGCCACGCGCTTATGGATCTGTGCTGGAACGGGGCTGCCAGAGATGGTGAAACTTAAACTTCCCTGATAATTCCCTCCCAGTCCTGACAAGTGGGTTACGCTCTTGCCCCAGCAGGCAGAGGCAGAGAAGAGCTTCCTTTACGGATGTCATCTGAGCCTGCTGGGGCAAGAGCGTAACCCACTTGGTCTGTCAGGACAAATAGGAATGTGATGCTTGTGGGGATGGAAGGGGGGCATCGGGGCTTTCGCATCTCTGAAGGCAGACACAGAACAACAGCCAATAAAGCCCTGCGGGCCCATGGTCGCTTGACCTCTGGTTTCTCCTCCTCCTCCTCCTTTCCCTTCCTTGTATTCTGGTACTGCCTTTGTCTCTACCACCTTCCCCGAGGAGGCTGTTCCACCCATCCACCCAGCCAGCTGCTGGGAAATAGCATTAAAGCCTCATCTCGTAGCATTCGTGGGGGAGAGGACCTACCTGCGAAGGACCAGTCCGGGAGATCCGCCAGGGGGCCGTACTCGCTGTCACTTGGAGCAAACCCGTGGCTGCAGGGAAGGAAAGCGAAGCAGGAGACAGGGTATGAGAAAGAGAATAACATCACCTGCTGATACAGCAGCAGGTGATATTATATCACCTGCTGATACACGCTGTATCAGCAGCGTGGCCGTAAGGAAGCCCCGTCCCCGTCCCATAGGAGCAGGCTGTGCGCTCTTCGGGGAGGGGACCCTGAACCTGGGCACCTCGGGCGCGTCATTATCATTGTTTTCTTGTTATTGGTAAAGACGAATGCGATCATCAGGGCTCCTAGGACCCGTCCTCACCTCACTCGCCAGTCCCTCCCGGCACAATGGGCGCCGCCGCCCCGGGAGAAGCTCCGCACCGCGCTGCCCACTGCCGGCCGTAGACCTGGGGGGGAGGGAAAGAGAGAGTGTGTCAGGGTGGCACTGTGACGTCACGCAGCGCCGCAGCCGCGAAGCGACGTCATAAAGTCCGAGACAGCTCCCTTACTACGTCCCTGAGCTTAAACTAAAGCCAGCGTCTGATTGGCTGCTGTCCTGGAATCCCTGGTTTTTTTTTTACGCTGTTTTGATGCTTCTTTTCCGTCCCTTTGTCACAAAGATTTTAACATCATTTCTATATTTAACTGAGCGTGGCCAGGTCCCCCTGCCCTGCGCTTACCCAGGCGGACAGCCATGGACGCCGCCATCTTCCCTCCTTGGGCGTACGGAACGCGGCCGGCCCCGCCCTTCTCCTTCCGCAAGATGGCGGCGCCCCGAGTCCCTGAGAGCGCGCACGCGCTTGACAGTGCGCCGCCATCTTGGAGGCGCCTGTTCCGGTCGGCGGGAGCCAATCAAGAGTCGATTGTGGCCCTGGTGGGCGGGAGCGGCCTTGCCTGTCAGCATTCTGTGAAGACTAAAAGGATGCAAAAGAAGAATTAAAATCTGGTTCTCCTAACTTAATTGTAAAAGTAATAACTATCAGTCATCCTTTTTATAGTATAGTTAATGTAAATTGCAGGCTTAACTGCTTTATAATGTTGCTACCCCTTACTAAAGCCATGCAGCCATCTCAGGGGTGTAATGGTTGATATCAGTTTTGCATCCTGATTTACAGGGGAGATTTTAAAGAGGAACAGGAACTTTGCTCCAACACTAGCCTTATGACCACTTTGTGGGTCCCACACTGTGGCTCCCATTTACACCTCACAAGGATCACTCATTCATCAACTTTTACTGTGTAGAGATCTATGGAAAAAGCCACAAGGCTGGACCTAAATTCCTCTTATCCCCTCCTTCTTCCAGAAGTGACCTGTTTATAGGGTCACGATGCCCAGGATCAGCAGAGTCTGTTTCCCCCATGGCACAGAGTAGCTGTGCTGGTCTGAGAAAAACCAAAACTTCAGGTATATAGATGCAATGGAAGCAAAGCCAGGCCCAGCTCGATCTGGCCCTGATGACTTAAGGCCAGCTGGTGATCCTGCCTCAACAAGACCTGGCTGTAGGCTTATATCCTCTACTATGGGATCGGCTATTGGGAACCCCTGTTCACAGTGACCAAACCTTTAACCTGATGGAAAAGGAAGGCTATGACAATAGTCAGCTATATCCTTGAGGGCCTACACAAAAGGGGGGGGGGAGACATATCCCTCTCCCACCCCACCCCCTCCTCCAAAACTGGAAAACCCCACTCAGTCAATGCATTCCCCCTGGAGGTAGCGAGGAGAGGCTAAGACGCCCATTGATTAAATATCCTGATTTCTGGTAGATTAAGATTGTTCTAGGTAAAAAATGTCCCTTCTACAAACATGAGAGAACACACGTTAAAGAATAACTCGTTTGATTTTCTCTGCATATTCATTCTTTTTAGCTGGAACGTATGTTCGTTTCTCAACATATAACATTTGTGTATTTCCTTTATCAAATCTGTTTTAAGTGAACCGCTTTTATTTTTCCATTTCCTTCAGGGTAACTTCTCTGGATAACTTAACCAAACAGGTAAATGTTTATGACACTCTTTGACCTATCAGGATTTACTTCACAGAAGAAATAACTCACCAGATAGGGGGAGGTAACCTTTAAACCTTTATCTTAATTAGCAACACGTTAATAATTCATACTGCTTATCGAACGGCTGCAGATTATAAAATAGATCCATAGGGAATTTCTGAAAAGAGAAATCTGAATGAAGGAAGGGTGTTCTTTTGGGAGATAACCGGGTGTTTCTTTCCTAAACATTATTTCCCCTTTTTAGGGTTTCCTGGCAGAGCCTGGATACGCTTCTACCTCAGGTAAGTAGCTGGTAATTTTAGATTTTGGGCTATTAACTCTGTGAAACAGCTCATTCAATTCCTCTTGTTGTACGGTTACAGGATGGTTATAACCGGTGTTTAATTTTCCAACCCCAGTTAGGGATCGAAGTGTGCATTGATGTCAGAGCTCCTTTTCGTTAAAGTGTGAGTTTTTAATTCTAATCAGAATTGCACGTCTTGACTTCCACACAAGGCGGGGAGCGCATGTGCCCCGTCACCCGTGCCCTTTGCTCCAGTGTGTAGTGCATTGTTCCAGTTGTCAGACACCGCATCAGATGTCCATCTGTGTCCTCTGACCTAAGTTCTAATAGATTCTCGCTGGCTAATTAAGTCACCCGAACATAAGAACTCAGCATAAGATCTTCCTAATGTACCAGAAATTAATCAGTCTTGGTGCCTGAAATCCTTCCAAGTGTCCCCCACAAAATGCTTAGTCTGATGAGGTGTGTATACTGTGTTTCACTGAAAAATGTTAACAACATATATATTTAACAAAATGAAACTGAAATTTGCTAACTTAAATCACAGCTTGAGTGTTGCAGCCTTTGAAAGTGAGTTATACCAGCCCTGTCTCAGTAACGCCTGTGCTGATGCTCTGACTCAAATACCTTATTCACTTAATTTCCGGCTAGCGCTTCTTATATCGCACTGGCAGAGCGGTAGCTTATCTACGCTGCTGACGTCTGCTTTCTAGGAGTGTGCATAGGGAAAAACTGTTTCATTTTATGTTTACCATTTTTTGTTTTGTTTCATATCTGTATTTTAGCACACCCTGAAAAGTGAAAACAAAATGAAAACACTTTTTTTTTTTTGCATCATTTCGGTTGGGAAAGAACACAAAACCAAACAAATGTCAATGGGATTTTCATGCAAATGAGTGTATTTGTGGCACCACTGCAACATGCATTCTGCAAAAACTGAAAAATGAAGTTTCAGACCTAGTACTAGTAATTTGTAACCTATCATTCAAATTGTCCAGTCTACCTGAAGATTGGAAGCTGGCCAATGTAACCCCCGATATTTAAAAAGGGCTCTGGGGTGATCTAGGAAACTACAGACCAGTGAGCCTGACTGCCGAGAAAAATAATGGAAACTATTATAAAGAACAAATCACAGAACATTTAGAAAGACAGAGTTTGATGGGATACAGCCAACATGGATTTACCCAAGGCAAGTTTTGCCTCACAAATCTGCTACTTTTTTTGAAGGGGTTAATAAACATGTGGATAAAGGTGAACCGGTAGATGTAGTGTACTTGGATTTTCAGAAGGTGTTTGACAAAGTCCCTCTTCAGAGACTTCTAAGACAACTAAAAAGTAATGGTTTAAGAGGCGATGTCCTTTTGTGGACTGCAAGCTGGTTAAAAGACAGGAAACAGAGAGTAGGATTAAATGGTCAATTTTCTCAGTGGAAAAGGGTAAACAGTGGAGTGCCTCAGGGATCTGTACTTGGACTGGTCCTTTTCAATATTTTTATAAATTATCTGGAAAGGAATACGACAAATGACGTTATCAAATTTGCAGATGATACAAAATTATTCAGAGTAGTTAAATCACAAGCGGATTGTGATAAATTGCAGGAGGACCTTGTGAGATTGAGCATCCAAATGGCAGATGAAATTTAATGTGGACAAGTGCAAGGTGATGCATATAGGGAAAAATAATCCATACTGTAGTCACACGATCTCAGGAGTTACCAACCAGGAAAAAGATCTAAGCATCATAGTTGATATTACATTGAAATTGTGGCTCAGTGTGCTACGGCAGTCAAAAAACCAAACAGAGTCGGGCTTTAAGATCAATGCTGATAAGTCTGAGCTGTTAAATGTTTCCATGTTTATTAGGAAGGTAATGGTGAATAAAACGGAAAATGTCATAATGCCTCTGAATACTATATACAGTTCTTGTCTCATCACAAAAAAGATATAGTTGCACTGGAGTAGGTACAGAGATGGGCGACCAAAATGATAAAGGGGATGGAACGAGGAAAGGCTGAAGAGTTTAGGACTTTTCAGCCTGAGAAGAGACGGCTGAGGGGGGATATGATAGAGGTCGTTAAAATCATGAGAGGTCTAGAACTGGTAGATGTGAATCTGTTATTTACTCTTTCGGATAATAGGACTAGGGAGCACTCCATGAAGTTAGCATGTGGCACATTTAAGACTAATCGTTGAAAATTATTTTTCACTCAATGCACAATTAAGCTCTGGAATTCATTGTCAGAAGATGTGGTCAGTGCAGTTAGTGTAGCTGGGTTTAAAAAAGGTTTAGATATGTTCTTGGAGAAGTCCATTAACTGCCATTAATCAAGTTGACTTACGGAATAGCCACTGCTATTAATTGCATCAGTGGCTTGGGATCTTCTTAGTGTTTGGGTACTTGCCAGGTTCTTATGGCCTGGATTGGCCACTGTTGGAAACAGGATGCTGGGCTTGATGGACCCTTGGTCTGACCCAGTATGGCATGTTCTTATGACAAAACGTTGGATAGACAGCTGGATCAATCATGGACAAATTGGCCTAAAAAAAAAAAAAGAGAAAACTCTCTAAGCTCCAGGAAGTTGTCACTGTTATACCTCAGTATCCTAAACCAACAGATCTGATTGGCCACTAGTTAGTACTGTAAGAAGAATCTGCCACTGGAGTTTATTTTAACCCACGCACATCAGTTTCGCATCACCCAGGTTCTGACCAACGGAATCATTTTGCAAGTTGCCTTCCAGGAGCTCCCAGCTCCTTAGTAGCCAAACTTTAAAAACAAGCTTTTACTTCTGCTCTTGCTCTGGTCCAATGATATAATCCCAGACAGAAAAAAAAAAAAGTTTTCCCTCCCCCCGAATCCACTTAGCCCCCAAAACTCTTCCTCCCTTTTGTCATCCGGTCTGATAGATTTCGTAGCGGTTAACTGTCACGTTCACAACTCGTGAAAGTCCTTCGCACATGTTATAAGCAACTCATCCCCCAACCTGTCCCTGAGAAGGTGTCCTCTTAAAGCTTGGACCTCGGAAACTTGGCCTTATGCAAGCTGCTCTCCCAACAGACACCTGTGAAGTATATTTTACGGCCATTCTCAGTAAATATCAGTATGAAATGCCTGCTTAAAATGGCAAATCTTTAGTGCCTTTTAAATATGCTAGTATTTAACATAATTCATAACTGCCCAGGCACTGAATTGCAAAATGTGGAGTCTGCAACTGAGAATGCACCCTTCCTGATTTCCACTAAATGTGCCTGGGGAAGAGATGGAAGTTCGAGGGGGCCTTCCTGTGCTGATCCTAACAGTAAGATGCGCAAGAGAGAGCCTAACCCATGCTGCTGGCAAATTATTGCATTACCTATGAATCAGCATCAAAACTTTGAATCGGATTCCCCAAAAGATAGGCGACCAATGAGGAGAAATCGAAATTGGGGGCGATCTGATCGCAAATACGTTTCTCCAGCCAAAATGCGAGCGGCGGAGTTCCAAAAAGTCTGCAGCCATGTCAAAGTACTGTCTGGAGGGGCAATCATCAAGGAAGTGCAATAAGCCAAGCCCCGAAAATAAAAGAGGTTTGACGGGCAGTACGAAAATCCCCTGGTTCCGAGAGGGGCTTTGAGCCATGCAAAATGTTTCATTGATAGGATCCAGTGTTTATCGGGCCTTTATGTGCTTTCATGGGTAGCTAAGGGTCCCAAAGCACTGCGAGGTTCCCACACCTGAGAGGCAATATGTAACCTATGCCCTTCAAACTGAAAAGGAGGTACATTTTCAGAGCCTGGGTGCCCTGCTGAAGATGAGTCAGTCTGTTACAGAACAGCCATTTCTTGACTGATGAAACATAAATAGCCAGCTGCTTGAAGGTGATAGCCCAGGCACGGCTATCAGGAAGAAAAAAATTGGATATGACTGGCATATACTCTCAAATCCTTAGATTTTTATGAAGCAGCGAGGCACATACGTTGAACAATGTGGCTGACCCCGGCCAGTTTTAATTGGCTACCAAGTGGAAGCTGCTGTGGTTCTGATTCCGATGTGCTGAGTACGATCAGATTCGGATGATCGGTAGTTATAGCAACCTCCTGCGGATACTTAATTAAGATACCGGCAGCACCTGAATATACTTCCCACCGCTATGGAAACCCCCCCCCCCCCCTTCCCGCCACGCTTCTCGCGAAAAGAGAGGCTCAGCCCCCGCTGCCGAGGAATCAGGGGCAGTGCCCATCCCACCATCAGCAATGCAAGTGCAAACGAAATCCCCAAATAAGTAAAACTATGCTGACAGCGACGAGGGACGGGCACTGCACGTGGCAGGCTTCCCGCAGAACTACAAGTCCCGGCATGCCGTGAGAGCAAAACCCGGCTCGGGCTGCCCCTCTCTCTGACCTGGAGGCCAGGCCTGCCTGTCTGAGCAGCCCCCTCCAACCCAAACACAGGTAGCGCTTACGACAAGGGGTAAAAAACCAAAAAGCGGGGGTAGAGGGGGCATCGGGATTGCAAATCCCAGACGCTGCTGGGAGGGGACGGCAGACCGCAGGGAGACTGGAGAGTCCCGTCCTTTGTCTGGGTCTCTTTGACAGCAGCTCCTTATCCGCCGTTGCTGTGGGAACGAAGCTGGAGCCCCGGAAGGCACGGAATGGAAGGGCTTTAGTACCGGGGGGCGCGTGCTTCCCGCACCCAAGAGTTCTAAGCGTCCGACGCGCTCAGCCTCTTCAGGGAACTACAAGTCCCGGCGTGCAGTGGGGTGGACGCCCCGCAGCCATAGCTTAACCCTCCTCCACACGGTTTGATACGTCTCTTTCCCCATTTTCTGCGGCCTCGCACGCACACACAACTGCCCGGCCCTCCTTTTCAAAAGAAATACTTGTCAGGATCCTCCCCCACCCACCTGACATGTCCTGAATATTTGCCTCCTCCGGGGGAGCAGCCGGGGATGACGTCACGCTATCCCTCCCTCTGATTGGTCCGTTCCGTAATATGGCTGCCCCCACTTACTGCTTAATCCCATGCCGCTTTTCAATCTGGCCGCACACAGCGAAATGTGATTGAATTCCATACAGAGGCAGACCTAGGATTTTGAAAAGGTTGGGTGTATAACGCCCCCCCCCCCCCCAACACTTCTTTCCTCCTCCCAGGAACCCCTCTGCCTACCTCCTAATTCTCCCCGCCTTTACTGCAGGATTTTCTCCATCTCCCTATCCCCATCATGTTTCTGTCCATCTCTTCCTCTTCCCACCATCCTTTGATTCCTTTCTATATTGCCACGGAGTCCTCTCCATCACCTTTTCCACCAGTTCCTCTCCATCTCATCCTGTATTGGGGTGAAAGTTTAGTGACAACTTTACTCTCTGCAGAGATGAAAGGCTTCAGGGTGGGGGTGACACAAGGAGGCAGGGAGGAAGCAAGTAAAAGAAAAATCCAAGAGGAAAATAAAACCCCACAGAAGCAGCGGGCAGAAGTTTATTCTTTTTCTTAAATTGGTGAGGAGGTTCCAGTTCCATTTGTACCTTCCAGACGTGGAGAAGGAGATTTGGGCAGGGACTGGGTGAAAAAGCAAGGGGATCAGATGGCAGGGACCGGCGGAGCTGGGCCTGGTTTGTAGCCCCAGCACCCTTGTGGGATTTACGGTCCCTGCTTTCCTCAGAGAAGTGTGGGAAGTACAGGAGCTGAGATGTACTGGGGAGGGGAGGGGGTAAAGGCAGACCTGGCAGAGCCTGTCCCAGGACCCAGAGCCTGCTGGTAAAACCTTGCCCCTCCCTCCTCCCCTCTTTTGTGTGTTGTGGCTTTGAAAGTTTGGCATAATCAGCTAATTGCACGCATACACGGGCTCCTTCCTCCCTCAGCTGCTTTCTCCCTCTCTCCCTCTCTTGCCCTCTTAGTCCAGGCTGGTTTTCTCTCAGGCTGGTACCTGGAAAGAAGAGCACTCCCCACCTCCATCAAGAGCCACTCGGCCCAGGTAAGAAGCAGAAACCCACTTTGCAAAGTTAAGGGATTTATTTACAGCAAGAAGCCCCCTCTCAGCCTGCATGAGGGTCTGCAGGGATTAAGGGATTACAGACTGGAAGGAGAGGAGCTCCCAGTTGTTGTTGTTGCTGTGTTTCTTTCTTCTTCAGTGTGGTGTTTAATGGGCTTTGTGGGATGTTTGTATAAATATTTCCTGTCCTGCCACTTTACTTATTTATTTCTTTTTCTTTTGCTAAGGAAACAGCAGGTCGAGCCCGGACAGCAGAGCAGGGGAGGGGGAGGCAGGTCCTCCGATCCGGCAAGCATTTAAAAGCCTTTTTGTTTCCTGGCAGGTGGGGTTCCCTTTCTGCTGTGTTTTTCCTAGAATCAGTAATGAACAATAAAAGCTGCCCCGGGGTCACACTCAGGTGCTGGGCGGGTGGGTGGGCTTTTCGTTTTGTTTTACCAGACTCTTCTAATTCTTTTAGAGAGACCCCCCCCCAAAAAAACAGGTTCCAGGCCTGTGGCAGCGGGATGCAGAGCCACGAAAGGAGATGGGCGACAATCAGAGAGAGAGGGGGGGCGCCGGTCCCAACGCGGAAATGCCCAGGACCTGCCTCACGGGGCCACCTTTACTGCCCCTATCCCCCCCCCCCCCCCCCGAATATAGGATGAGCACCTGCTCATAGTCAATTTGACAACCAGCCCCTAAATCACTTTAATATCCCATTTTTTTTTTTTGCTTTTCCCACTTTTCTAACTCAAACTTTGATTCCGCCTCGCTTCTTCTTTTGGATTTTTTTTTTTTGTTTTTTTATTTCTGGGGCCTGATTTATTTCTGCCCCTGTGCCCCCTCCTCAAGCCTTCCCCCTTCATCCAAGTGACCCTTCCTTAGGGTCCCCGGGGCGGGCGGTTTAAAGACTTTGATTTCTCCCATCCCTCCTGGCTTTTCCGATTCTCTTCTGAGTTAAGGGTAGGAGGCAAAACTGAAGAGAAGTTGAAACGGGGGTGCGCGAGTGTGTGTGAGTGTGTGTGAGTGTGTGTGAGTGTGTGTGTGTGAGTGTGCGCGAGTGTGCGTGCGTGTGTGTGTGCGTGCGCGTGCGTGAGAGTGTGTGTGTGTGAGTGTGTGTGTGTGTGTGTGCGTGCGCGTGCGTGTGTGTGTGCGTGCGCGTGCGTGAGAGTGTGTGTGTGTGAGTGTGTGTGCGTGAGTGTGTGCGTGCGCGTGTGTGAGAGTGTGTGAGTGTGTGTGTGTGTGTGGGGGGTGATTAGGTATTTTTAAAACTCCGACTTTATCTTTTACCCGAAAAATGAAAATTCACGCCAGTGACTTATATCTGCCTTACTATGCGCGTGTGTGTGTGTCTGTGTGTGCGAGTGTGTGAGTGTGTGCGTGAGTGTGTGCGTGTGTGTGTGGGGGGGGGGTGATTAGGTATTTTTAAAACTCCGACTTTATCTTTTACCCATAAAATGAAAATTCACGCCAGTGACTTGTATCTGCCTTACTATGCGCGTGTGTGGCTCAGAGTCACAGGTACAGGTAGATATTCCTTTTCTGAGAGATTTTGATTTAAACGTTTTTAAAACTTCTGTACGTTTTGTGCAGGGCCTGGTGTTTTCTGAGAGAGGCTTGGTGCTGTTTGAATAACATTCATCTTCTTCTCCCTCCCATAGCTGTGCTGTGTTTCTGGTGCATGTTGCTAGGATTTCAGAGCTGTTTAGGAGACCCCCTGGAAACCGTCTGTTAATCAGTGCTTGGATTCCAGGCTTCCTAGAGAGAGTTTCGGTTAATCCACGGCAAAGTTTTTCTTTTCTGTGTTGTTCCACTGCTGTGAGGAAGATCGCACTGCTGCTGCTGAGGGTCTCTGCTGACAGGGGGCACTGCTGCTGCTGGGGGTCTCTGCTGACAGGGGGGACTGCTGTGAGGATGCTCACAATGCTGCTGGGGGTCCCTGCTGACAGGGGGTACTCTTGTGAGGAAAGTCACATTGCTGCTGCTGGGCGTCCCTGTTGATGGGTGCTGCTGTAGGGAAGCTTGCACTTCTGCTGCTGGGGGTACTGCTGTGAGGAAGCTCACAATGCTGCTGAGGGTCTCTGCTGACAGGGGGTACTGCTGTGAGGAAGCTCACACTGCTGCTGCTGGGAGTCCCTGTTGATGGGTGCTGCTGTGAGGAAGCTCACACTGCTGCTGCTAGGGGTCCGTGCTGACAGAGGGCAGTGCTGTGAGGAAGCTCACACTGCTGCTGCTGGGGGTCCCTGCTGACAGGGGGGACTGCTGTGAGGAAGCTCACAATGCTGCTGAGGGTCTCTGCTGACAGGGGGTACTTTTGCGAGGAAGCTCACACTGCTGCTGCTGGGAGTCCCTGTTGATGGGTGCTGCTGTGAGGAAGCTCACACTGCTACTGCTGGGGGGTCTCTGCTGACAGGGGCACTGCTGTGAGGAAGCTCACACTGCTGCTGGGGGTCCCTGCTGACAGGGGGCACTGCTGTGAGGAAGCTCACACTGCTGCTGCTGGGGGTCCCTGCTGACTGGAGGCACTGCTGAGAGGAAACTGACTTGTTGGTTCGGATTCCCCTGATGGGGGCAGTGCTGTGAGGAAGCTCACACTGCTGCTGCTAGGGGGTCCCTGCTGACAGGGGCACTGCTTTGAGGAAGCTCACACTGATGCTGCTGGGGATCCCTGCTGACAGGGGGCACTGGTGAGAGGAAGCTCACACTGCTGCTGCTGGGGGTCCCTGCTGACAGGGGGCACTGCCGCGAGGAAGCTGACTTGTTGGTTCGGATTCCTGATGGGGGCAGTGCTGTGAGGAAGCTCACACTGCTGCTGCTGGGGGCACTGCGGCGAGGAAGCTCACACTGCTGCTGCTGGGGGTCCCTGCTGACAGGGGGCACTGCTGTGAGGAAGCTCACACTGCTGCTGCTGGGGGTCCATACTGACAGGGAGCACTGCTGTGAGGAAGCTCACACTGCTGCTGCTGCTGGGGGTCCCTGCTGACAGGAGGCACTGCTGCGAGGAAGCTCAGACTGCTGCTGCTGGGGGTCCCTGCTGACAGGGGGCAGTGCTGCAAGGAAGCTCACACTGCTGCTGGGGGTCCCTGCTGACAGGGGGCACTGCTGTGAGGAAGCTCACACTGCTGCTGCTGCTGGGGGTCCCTGCTGACAGGGGGCACTGCCGCGAGGAAGCTCACACTGCTGCGGATCCCTGCTGACAGGGGGCACTGATGAGAGGAAGCTCACACTGCTGCTGCTGGGAGTCCCTGCTGACAGGGGGCACTGCTGAGAGGAAGCTCACACTGCTGCTGCTGCTGGGGGTCCCTGCTGACAGGGGGCACTGCTGAGAGGAAGCTCACACTGCTGCTGCTGGGGGTCCCTTCTGACAGGGGGCACTGCCGCGAGGAAGCTCACACTGCTGCTGCTGGGGGTCCCTGCTGACAGGGGGCACTGCTGCGAGGAAGCTCACACTGCTGCTGCTGGGGGTCCCTGCTGACAGGGGGCACTGCCGCGAGGAAGTTGACTTGTTGGTTCGGATTCCCCTGATGGGGGCAGTGCTGTGAGGAAGCTCACACTGCTGCTGCTGGGGGTCCCTGCTGACAGGGGGCACTGCTGCGAGGAAGCTCACACTGCTGCTGCTGGGGGTCCCTGCTGACAGGGGGCACTGCCGAGAGGAAGCTCACACTGCTGCTGCTGCTGGGGGTCCCTGCTGACAGGGGGCACTGCCGCGAGGAAGCTCACACTGCTGCTGCTGGGGGTCCCTGCTGACAGGGGGCACTGCCGCGAGGAAGCTCACACTGCTGCTGGGGGTCCCTGCTGACAGGGGGCACTGCCGCAAGGAAGTTGACTTGTTGGTTCGGATTCCCCTGATGGGGGCAGTGCTGTGAGGAAGCTCACACTGCTGCTGCTGGGGGTCCCTGCTGACAGGGGGCACTGCCGCGAGGAAGTTGACTTGTTGGTTCGGATTCCCCTGATGGGGGCAGTGCTGTGAGGAAGCTCACACTGCTGCTGCTGGGGGTCCCTACTGACAGGGGGCACTGCCGCGAGGAAGCTCACACTGCTGCTGCTGGGGGTCCCTGCTGACAGGGGGCACTGCTGCGAGGAAGCTCACACTGCTGCTGCTGGGGGTCCCTGCTGACAGGGGGCACTGCTGAGAGGAAGCTCACACTGCTGCTGCTGGGGGTCCCTGCTGACAGGGGGCACTGCCGCGAGGAAGCTCACACTGCTGCTGCTGGGGGTCCCTGCTGACAGGGGGCACTGCCGCGAGGAAGCTCACACTGCTGCTGGGGGTCCCTGCTGACAGGGGGCACTGCCGCGAGGAAGTTGACTTGTTGGTTCGGATTCCCCTGATGGGGGCAGTGCTGTGAGGAAGCTCACACTGCTGCTGCTGGGGGACCCTGCTGACAGGGGGCACTGCCGCAAGGAAGCTGACTTGTTGGTTCGGATTCCCCTGATGGGGGCAGTGCTGTGAGGAAGCTCACACTGCTGCTGCTGGGGGTCCCTGCTGACAGGGGGCACTGCCGCGAGGAAGCTGACTTGTTGGTTCGGATTCCCCTGATGGGGGCAGTGCTGTGAGGAAGCTCACACTGCTGCTGCTGGGGGACCCTGCTGACAGGGGGCACTGCCGCAAGGAAGCTGACTTGTTGGTTCGGATTCCCCTGATGGGGGCAGTGCTGTGAGGAAGCTCACACTGCTGCTGCTGGGGGACCCTGCTGACAGGGGGCACTGCCGCAAGGAAGCTGACTTGTTGGTTCGGATTCCCCTGATGGGGGCAGTGCTGTGAGGAAGCTCACACTGCTGCTGCTGGGGGACCCTGCTGACAGGGGGCACTGCCGCAAGGAAGCTGACTTGTTGGTTCGGATTCCCCTGATGGGGGCAGTGCTGTGAGGAAGCTCACACTGCTGCTGCTGGGGGTCCCTGCTGACAGGGGGCACTGCCGTGAGGAAGCTGACTTGTTGGTTCGGATTCCCCTGATGGGGGCAGTGCTGTGAGGAAGCTCACACTGCTGCTGCTGGGGGTCCCTGCTGACAGGGGGCACTGCCGCGAGGAAGCTGACTTGTTGGTTCGGATTCCCCTGATGGGGGCAGTGCTGTGAGGAAGCTCACACTGCTGCTGCTGGGGGACCCTGCTGACAGGGGGCACTGCCGCGAGGAAGCTGACTTGTTGGTTCGGATTCCCCTGAATGGGGGCAGTGCTGTGAGGAAGCTCACACTGCTGCTGCTGGGGGACCCTGCTGACAGGGGGCACTGCTGCAAGGAAGCTGACTTGTTGGTTCGGATTCCCCTGATGGGGGCAGTGCTGTGAGGAAGCTCACACTGCTGCTGCTGGGGGTCCCTGCTGACAGGGGGCACTGCCGCGAGGAAGCTGACTTGTTGGTTCGGATTCCCCTGAATGGGGGCAGTGCTGTGAGGAAGCTCACACTGCTGCTGCTGGGGGTCCCTGCTGACAGGGGGAACTGCCGCGAGGAAGCTGACTTGTTGGTTCGGATTCCCCTGATGGGGGCAGTGCTGTGAGGAAGCTCACACTGCTGCTGCTGGGGGACCCTGCTGACAGGGGGCACTGCCGCGAGGAAGCTGACTTGTTGGTTCGGATTCCCCTGATGGGGGCAGTGCTGTGAGGAAGCTCACACTGCTGCTGCTGGGGGACCCTGCTGACAGGGGGCACTGCCGCGAGGAAGCTGACTTGTTGGTTCGGATTCCCCTGAATGGGGGCAGTGCTGTGAGGAAGCTCACACTGCTGCTGCTGGGGGTCCCTGCTGACAGGGGGCACTGCTGAGAGGAAGCTGACTTGGTTCGGATTCCCCTGATGGGGGCAGTGCTGTGAGGAAGCTCACACTGCTGCTGCTGGGGGTCCCTGCTGACAGGGGGCACTGCCGCGAGGAAGCTGACTTGTTGGTTCGGATTCCCCTGAATGGGGGCAGTGCTGTGAGGAAGCTCACACTGCTGCTGCTGGGGGTCCCTGCTGACAGGGGGCAGTGCTGTGAGGAAGCTCACACTGCTGCTGCTGGGGGTCCCTGCTGACAGGGGGCACTGCCGCGAGGAAGCTGACTTGTTGGTTCGGATTCCCCTGAATGGGGGCAGTGCTGTGAGGAAGCTCACACTGCTGCTGCTGGGGGACCCTGCTGACAGGGGACACTGCCGCGAGGATGCTCACACTGCTGCTGCTGGGGGTCGCTGCTGACAGGGGGCACTGCCGCGAGGAAGCTGACTTGTTGGTTCGGATTCCCCTGATGGGGGCACTGCTGTGAGGAAGCTCACACTGCTGCTGCTGGGGGTCCCTGCTGACAGGGGGCAGTGCTGTGAGGAAGCTCACACTGCTGCTGCTGGGGGACCCTGCTGACAGGGGGCACTGCCGCGAGGAAGCTGACTTGTTGGTTCGGATTCCCCTGATGGGGGCAGTGCTGTGAGGAAGCTCACACTGCTGCTGCTGGGGGTCCCTGCTGACAGGGGGCAGTGCTGTGAGGAAGCTCCAGCTGCAGGATGGGGCAGCGCCGGGTTTGTGGCTAGGAAAATGCCACCACATCTCCTTCCTTTTGATAAATAAATCTGTGAGCCAGGAACTCGCAGAGCGAAGTCTTAAGGGCTGGGGGCTGTGGTGTTTCTCTTCTTTCGAAATGGCAGGGTTGGTCGTACCTTGGACTCCCGGATTGCTCAACCCCTCCCCGCCTTCTTCCCTGCTCCTTGAGAGGCCCGAGTCGCCTGGGGCTGTCTCTTCTTCCTCTTCCAGGGTGGTGAGGGAGGCAGACTCGGGCTGAGCCCGGAGAAGTGAGTGTGAAAGCTCCCTCTCCCTCTCTCTTCTCTCCCAGTCGCCATCACTTTCTGTCAGTCCGCTCCTCCCTCTCCTCTCTGTCTCTTATTTGTTTTATTTCTTCTCCTCTCTCTCCCTTCTCGGTCCTCCCCGTGACTTTCACTTTCTGTCTTTCCTTGTTCTCCCACCGCGTTCTCTCTGCCACCTGTGCTCTCTCCCATCTCCTTTGCCTGTCTGTCTGCCCCCCCCCCCTCCCCGGAGGAAACCTCAGACAGAGGGAATAAGGAGATAAGAGACCCCCCCCCCCTGTTCCCGAGTGAGCAGCCTGAGCTTCTTGAGTAGCCCCTGGGGTAAAGGGAGCAGGGAACAGCTCCCCTATGAGGAAAGACTAAAGAGGTTAGGACTTTTCAGCTTGGAGAAGAGACGGCTGAGGGGGGATATGATAGAGGTGTTTAAAATCATGAGAGGTCTAGAACGGGTAGATGTGACTCGGTTATTTACTCTTTCGGATAATAGAAAGACTAGGGGGCACTCCATGAAGTTAGCATGGGGCACATTTAAAACTAATCGGAGAAAGTTCTTTTTTACTCAACGCACAATTAAACTCTGGAATTTGTTGCCAGAGGATGTGGTTAGTGCAGTTAGTGTAGCTGTGTTTAAAAAAGGATTGGATAAGTTCTTGGAGGAGAAGTCCATTACCTGCTATTAAGTTCACTTAGAGAATAGCCACTGCCATTAGCAATGGTAACATGGAATAGACTTAGTTTTTGGGTACTTGCCAGGTTCTTATGGCCTGGATTGGCCACTGTTGGAAACAGGATGCTGGGCTTGATGGACCCTTGGTCTGACCCAGTATGGCATTTTCTTATGTTTTCTGCTCTGCACCCCGGCCTGGGTTTTCCATTCATTACCCCATTAGCCAGCAGGGCTGGAGTGTCATGTCCGTCAGCAAATATTAATGATCCCTGGGGCAATCGGCCAGAGATCAAAGGTCGGGGAGGGGTGAGGAGCCCCTCCCCAGGCACATATAGAGGAGGCAGGGTCCGGGCCATAGAGAGAGAATCCACCTTTTATAAAGGGGAAAGCAAGGTCTAGGGCCTGCACAGGGAATGCCGCTCGTGGAGGCCCCTCCCCGGCGTCTGAAATCTCTGCCCCGTGGGGGGGGGGGGGGGGGGGGTCCCTCTTGCTCGCGTTGATTCTCTCTGCCCCCTGACATAATCTCTCCTGTCTCTTCCATGCCGACAGGACAGCTCCGAGGGTGACCTGGGCGCGGACCCCCCTTCCTCTCCCCCTCCGCCATGTCCCGCCCCGCCCCCGCACAGGAGCCGGCCCTCCTGCCCCCGGGGCGCCTCTCCAACGGCACCGCCGAGGGCCCCCCTTCCTCCGGCTCCTCGGCGGACGGCTCCGTGAAGCTGAAGAAGGAGATCTCGCTGCTGAACGGCGTCTGCCTCATCGTGGGCAACATGATCGGCTCGGGCATCTTCGTCTCGCCCAAGGGAGTGCTGATGTACAGCGGCTCCTACGGGCTCTCGCTGGCCATCTGGGCCACCGGCGGCCTCTTCTCCGTCTTCGGGGCCCTCTGCTACGCCGAGCTGGGCACCACCATCAAGAAGTCCGGGGCCAGCTACGCCTACATCCTGGAGGCCTTCGGGGGCTTCGTGGCCTTCATCCGCCTCTGGACCTCCCTGCTCATCATCGAGCCCACCAGCCAGGCCATCATCGCCATCACCTTCGCCAACTACATGGTGCAGCCCATCTTCCCCAGCTGCGAGTCGCCCTACGCCGCCAACCGCCTGATCGCCGCCGCCTGCATCGGTGAGTACGCCGGGGTTTACTCTCTCTCTCTCTCTCTCTCTAGCCCAGGGGTTTCATTGGGGTTTAATCGCCCTTTTTTTTTTTTTTGTCTGTGTTTCTGGGGATTTTTATCTCTTCCCTTTCGCTCCCTGTCTCAAGTTCAGGACGTTTCTCGCTCTTGCCTGTTGCACAACCCCCGGCCTTACTTTTGTAGGTCCGAAGCGAGAAGGGTTGGGGGGGGGGGGGGAGAGGGGGAGGGGAAGTACGAATTCCGGGCTCTGCCCCATGAGATGAGATTTAAGATCTTAAAGAGGTACGGAGGGAGGGGGGGGGGAATATAACTCGCAGATGTAAGTGATGCGCAAGAGGTAAACCTTTTTTGTCAGTGAACTAGAAGTCACGATAAGAGGCTCGGAGGCGATAAGCACAAGAGCAGCAGAAATATTCCTTCATGGAAAAGCTGGGCGATGAATGGAATGGCCTTCCCTTGGAGGCGCTGGAGACAGAAACAGTGAAAGAATTCCTGGGACGGGCACAGAGGATCCTCAGAGGAGGGGGAGTGAGGGGTAAAGCCTGGGACGGGCACAGAGGATCCTCAGAGGAGGGGGAGTGAGGGGTAAAGCCTGGGACGGGCACAGAGGATCCTCAGAGGTGGGGGAGTGAGGGGTAAAGCCCGGGATAAGCACAGAGGATCCTCAGAGGTGGGGGAGTGAGGGGTAAAGCCCGGGATAAGCACAGAGGATCCTCAGAGGTGGGGGAGTGAGGGGTAAAGCCCGGGATAAGCACAGAGGATCCTCAGAGGTGGGGGAGTGAGGGGTAAAGCCCGGGATAAGCACAGAGGATCCTCAGAGGTGGGGGAGTGAGGGGTAAAGCCTGGGACGGGCACAGAGGATCCTCAGAGGTGGGGGAGTGAGGGGTAAAGCCTGGGATGGGCACAGAGGATCCTCAGAGGTGGGGGAGTGAGGGGTAAAGCCCGGGATAAGCACAGAGGATCCTCAGAGGTGGGGGAGTGAGGGGTAAAGCCCGGGATAAGCACAGAGGATCCTCAGAGGTGGGGGAGTGAGGGGGTAAAGCCCGGGATAAGCACAGAGGATCCTCAGAGGTGGGGGAGTGAGGGGTAAAGCCTGGGATAAGCACAGAGGATCCTCAGAGGTGGGGGAGTGAGGGGTAAAGCCTGGGATACGCACAGAGGATCCTCAGAGGTGGGGGAGTGAGGGGTAAAGCCTGGGATAAGCACAGAGGATCCTCAGAGGTGGGGGAGTGAGGGGTAAAGCCCGGGATAAGCACAGAGGATCCTCAGAGGTGGGGGAGTGAGGGTAAAGCCTGGGATAAGCACAGAGGAGCCTCAGAGGTGGGGGAGTGAGGGGTAAAGCCTGGGATAAGCACAGAGGATCCTCAGAGGTGGGGGAGTGAGGGGTAAAGCCCGGGATAAGCACAGAGGATCCTCAGAGGTGGGGGAGTGAGGGGTAAAGCCTGGGATAAGCACAGAGGAGCCTCAGAGGTGGGGGAGTGAGGGGTAAAGCCTGGGATACGCACAGAGGATCCTCAGAGGTGGGGGAGTGAGGGGTAAAGCCTGGGATAAGCACAGAGGATCCTCAGAGGTGGGGGAGTGAGGGGTAAAGCCTGGGATAAGCACAGAGGATCCTCAGAGGTGGGGGAGTGAGGGGTAAAGCCCGGGATAAGCACAGAGGATCCTCAGAGGTGGGGGAGTGAGGGGTAAAGCCCGGGATAAGCACAGAGGATCCTCAGAGGTGGGGGAGTGAGGGGTAAAGCCTGGGACGGGCACAGAGGATCCTCAGAGGTGGGGGAGTGAGGGGTAAAGCCTGGGACGGGCACAGAGGATCCTCAGAGGTGGGGGAGTGAGGGGTAAAGCCTGGGATAAGCACAGATGATCCTCAGAGGTGGGGGAGTGAGGGGTAAAGCCTGGGATGGGCACAGAGGATCCTCAGAGGTGGGGGAGTGAGGGGTAAAGTCTGGGATCAGGGCAGGGTTGTGATTCTACAGCAGGGACAGACAGACAGTCAGACAGACAGACACACACTCCTCCTTGCTGCAGTGCTACACAAACAATCCCAGAGAGAAAGAGGCAGCAGATGCTGACACACATTGGGGTCTCTTCATAGTTGCTTCTCTCCCACTATTTCTCGCAGCTTCTTTACCTCTGCCCTAGACTTCTTGTCTCTTTCTATCTCTGCTTCCTGTGTCTGGGCATTTTTTTATCTCCCTTCCAGCTCTTTCTCTATCTCCCTGTCTCTGTCGCAGACTCGCTCCTTCTGCCTCCATGTCTGTCTTTCTGTCTCTCTCCCTCTGTGTATCTCAAACTGCCTCTTGCCCTAGGAGGAGATCAGCCTTTTATAAACTACACCCGACCCCCTCCTCAAATAAAGTCTTAAAAGCGAGGCCCGTGATAGGAATGACTCTTTTATAAGGCAGACAGGGGTCCCTGGCGACTGTGAGGGCAGGTCATGGGCGCATTATGTGCCACAGACCCTGTAAAAGTGCCTGAGGAAGTCCCAGAGTTGTGCATATTTTAGTCTAATAAACAGATTTCTTCTAATCTATTCTTTCTTCACTGCCTATCTGCCTGTTTTTGCTTCACCATCAGTCACATGTCCCTGGCCTTGGCTGGCAAGTGAGGAAGTTGGAGAAAGATGTGTGTGTGTGTGTGTGTGTGTGTGTGTGCAGGGCTCAGCTGATAGCAGAAACGGCCTCCTCAGCACTTTCCTGGCTGCTGGCCTTGCTCACATGAGAAGACTAAATAAAAGCTTCCCCTCCCATGATGGGAGACAAATTACATCTATAGGCAGTGCTTTGCAGTGTCTGAGCAATACCATTCGGTCATTATTCAGTGCCCCAAGGTATTGTGACATCAGCACTGCCCTGTCACACACACACACGTGGGGATCCAGTGCTGAGGCACTGTGACATCAGCACTGCCCCGTCACACACGTGGGGATCCAGAGCTCCGAGGCACTGTGACATCAGCACTGCCCTGTCACACACACACGTGGGGATCCAGAGCTCCGAGGCACTGTGACATCAGCACTGCCCTGTCACACACACACACGTGGGGATCCAGTGCTGAGGCACTGTGACATCAGCACTGCCCTGTCACACACACATGTGGGGATCCAGTGCTGAGGCACTGTGACATCAGCACTGCCCTGTCACACACACTTGGGGATCCAGGGCGCCGAGGCACTGTGACATCAGCACTGCCCTGTCACACACACTTGGGGATCCAGTGCGCCGAGGCACTGTGACATCAGCACTGCCCTGTCACACACACTTGGGGATCCAGTGCTCCGAGGCACTGTGACATCAGCACTGCCCTGTCACACACACGTGGGGATCCAGTGCGCCGAGGCACTGTGACATCAGCACTGCCCTGTCACACACACTTGGGGATCCAGTGCGCCGAGGCACTGTGACATCAGCACTGCCCTGTCACACACACTTGGGGATCCAGTGCGCCGAGGCACTGTGACATCAGCACTGCCCTGTCACACACACTTGGGGATCCAGTGCGCCGAGGCACTGTGACATCATCACTGCCCTGTCACACACACGTGGGGATCCAGGGCTCCGAGGCACTGTGACATCAACACTGCCCTGTCACACACACGTGGGGATCCAGTGCGCCGAGGCACTGTGACATCAGCACTGCCCTGTCACACACACGTGGGGATCCAGTGCGCCGAGGCACTGTGACATCAGCACTGCCCTGTCACACACACTTGGGGATCCAGTGCGCCGAGGCACTGTGACATCAGCACTGCCCTGTCACACACACGTGGGGATCCAGTGCGCCGAGGCACTGTGACATCAGCACTGCCCTGTCACACACACTTGGGGATCCAGTGCGCCGAGGCACTGTGACATCAACACTGCCCTGTCACACACACGTGGGGATCCAGTGCGCCGAGGCACTGTGACATCAGCACTGCCCTGTCACACACACTTGGGGATCCAGTGCGCCGAGGCACTGTGACATCAACACTACCCTGTCACACACACGTGGGGATCCAGTGCGCCGAGGCACTGTGACATCAGCACTGCCCTGTCACACACACTTGGGGATCCAGTGCGCCGAGGCACTGTGACATCAACACTGCCCTGTCACACACACGTGGGGATCCAGTGCGCCGAGGCACCCTAAGGAAGTGGTTAGAGCTGGAGGGATGCTGAGGAGATAGGGAGAGGTAGAACCAGTAGTGAACAGGAGGTGATTCTGCCTGTGAACTCGTGGGTTAGACCTCACCTGGGCTATTTTGTCCAATGCTGAAGCCCCTACCTGCAAAAGGAGGCGGTGAGGAGAGGCTAACGAAATGGTGCAGGGTCTGCAGCAAAAGTCCTGTGAGATGAGACTGAATGGAGGGGAGGGGAGAGAGAGTATAAGTGCAGAGCGGTATCAGAAAGGAGAGGATGGTCCAGCGCCCTGCGCGGTTGTTGGGGGGGGGGGGGGGGGGGGAGATGCAGGTGGCCGGGAGCTCACTGCAGGCACTGGCGCCTGTCCTGCCCGCCCCTTCCATTGGCCAAGAAAGCCTCCCTCCCCCGGGGAGATGGTGTGAGCCTGGGACAGGCACAGAGGATCCCGGGTCATGAGGAAACGAGGGGTCTGTGGCATTGCAGCAGGACACGAACAGGGCAGCGACTGGAGGGGCTTCACTCGTCCACATGTGCTGTCACCTTCTCCATTTCTCTGAGGCTCTGGGACGCCCTCGCTGCCCCTCGCGCTGCCGTTGTGACTTTACCGAGTGCTCGAGTGAGGATTTTTATTTCCCTCGTAATCGCTCCTCTGTGCTGTAATGAAGCGACCCATGGCCCTGCTCCAGATCTGGCCTCAGGCCTCCCTCCACGGTCCGCGGGGGCCGGAGCTGCTGATGAAAGAGGCAACAGAGGGAATCGGAGAGGAAGGCTCGGTTACGTCAGACCCCAGGCCCGGTCTCCTCTGTGTGGTGAGGGGTTTTTCTCTGTAGTGCATTCCCCAGACACAGGCTCGGTCCTGTGACGGGGGAGGGTTAGAGAACCGGGATTCAAATCCCACCGCTGCCCCTCGTGACCATGGGCAGGTCGCTTGGTTCTCCATCGCCTCAGGTACAAACCTATGGCATCGTTCGTCAGAATGCGCTATTGCTGTCCACGCACTCGCTATGAACGGTAACGCACGGTGCCGGTGCACTTTTTTTTTTTTCGGAGGGCCGGGATTTAGTTAAACGAGGGGCAGTATCGCAGCGTGAGATAGCGTAACGCACGCCATCGCACGGTTTTAACGCTGGAAATAACTACGCCTTTCTTCCTGGCGTCGTCGGGCTGTGGGATAGGAAATGGCCGTAACGCAATTCACCATACAATTTTTTTACTTGGGAAGGGAGAGAGCGAGAGCCTCTGGGCAGTGCCTCGCTGTGTGCGCACCTATCTATGTCTGTATAGGAGGGGCCGTCTAACGGCTGGAGGTGAGGCGCTGATGGTAGTTCAGGGGTCAGTTTCTCGTGCAGAGTGAGGCGTACGAGGCGCACAGTGCACCTCGGTGAAGATTGGGAAGTCTCACAAAGATGACGTTTTGTGCTACGTTACCTCACCCTAGCTTGATGTACCCTGTTTATAGAGTTTATTTCCTCACTCCACGTGACGTCAAATCTTCACCGAGGCGCACTGTGCGCTTCGTACCCCTCACCACCAACCGACCTTATCCTCAACTTATTAGATGGCCCTCCTATAGGGATATAAATACTTCACCACTGTGAGGGCCCTGTGCAGTCTCCCCCTCCCTCTCCATCTGTAGTTACCCGAGTGTAAGGCACCTTGAGCAATCGAAATCTCAAACGCACGCCCTCCGATGACCCAGCCCGACCCTGACGAGGCCGATCCATTTCCGGGTTTGCAGTTCTATTGCCACTTTCTCTAGGAAAGACAGCAGCCCGTCCACAGATGCCTCTTCCCGTTCGTGCCCCCGACCAGTCCAGACGAGCAGGTTGAAGGGGATAAGAAACAGGTGGGTAATGGTGAGCCCAGTGGATGTGGGGAATTTGGATTTTCAGAAGGCTTTTGTGACAAAATGCCCTGGCCTGTCGTGATGGTGAATCGTGGGAGGAAGGGGATCAGGAGGGACGTTGCGTTATAGAAAGAGATCTGGCAGAAATGCGATAAGTGACAGCACGACTTGCGGTCACCGCGGGCCATTGCCATGAAGGAGTCCTGAGAAGAGGAATAAGTCATGGGACTGGAGGCAAGCTAGTGTTGTGGCTTGCAGACCGGTTAGAAGAAGGTAAACAGAAAGGAGCAGTAAATACATTTCTCAGCGGGGAAAGGTAAACAGTGGAGTGCCTCAGGGATCTGTGCTTTTTAATACGGTTATAAATGATCTGGAAAGGGGTGTGATAAAGCACGTGATCAAAGATGCAGGAGACACATAATTATTCAGAGCAGTTAAATCACAAGCAGACTGTGATACATTACAGGAGGACCTTGCAAGACTGGAAGATTGGGCATCCAAATGGCAGATGAAATTTAATGTGGACAAGTGCAAGGTGTTGCATAGAGGGAAAAATAACCCTTGCTATAATTACACGATGTTAGGTTCCATATTAGGAGCTACCACCCAGGAAAAAGATCGAGGCATCATAGTGGATAACACATTGAAATCGTGGGCTCAGTGTGCTGCAGCAGTCAAAAAAGCAAACTGAATGTTAGGAATTATTAGGAAGGGAATGGTTAATAGAACGGAAAATGTCATAATGCCTCTGTATCGCTCTATGGTGAGACCGCACCTAAGAGTGTGCAACCGCATCTCCAGAAAGATATAGTGGAATGGGAAAAGATATAGAGCAAGGCAGCCAAAATGATAGAAAGGCTAAATAGGTTAGGGCTGACTAGCTTGGAGAAGAGACTGCTGAGTGTGTGTGTGGGAATATGATAGAAGTTGATAGAACAGGTACATTTTGAATGGGTTATTTACTCTTTAAAAAATAGAAAGACAAGGGGACACGCCGTGAAGTCAGTAACTAGCACATTCAAAACAAATCAAGAGAAAATTCTTCTTCACTGAATGCACAACTGAGGTCTGGAATTCACTGCCGGAGGATGTGGTAAAGGCAGCTAGCGTAGAGAAAGCTTTGGACGAGCTCTTGGAGGAGAAGTCCATAAACTGTTATTAACCAGATAGACTTGGGAAAACCGTTTCTTATCCCTGGGCATTAGCAGCTTGGGATCTGTTTACTGTTCAGGATCGGGCCCAGTGCTTGTGACTTGGTCAGTATCGGGACAGAACGCAGACGGGTAGCTTGTGGCACCAGTAATGTAACTAACAACTTCACCCGACAGTGAATTGAGCGCACTTTCTCAAACAAAACCTATCCATTGAAGTTTTCAGCTGTGAATTCCCTGAAGAAGGAGTAAAAGAGTAACTTCGAAGCCTTGCAGTGTCTGTATAGCCCCTAGGGGAATACGTTAAATATCGTAGACTTCGTTTGAACATTCAAGAAGAACGTGACCTATGATTAAAAAGCCCCGGTGCTTGGAAAGGCTCAGACAAAAACAAGCCATGAGTCACGAGGGTGCTGTATGATGCTCTCTCTCATTCTACATTCACATAAACATATAGCATGAGCCTAGTTATATAGCGCAATATTTTTATGGAGTCTTGATTCAAGCCTTTCCTGCTATTCATCGGGCATCGTTGGTTTGTGGGACCTGGGACTGGCATCCTGGGCACGATGGATCCAGTGCGGGAATTCTCATGTGGCCAACCCGGAACGGGATGATCCTGGCTGAGCTGGAGACCCTAACGGTGAGGGGCAAGGGGTATCCCAGGAACGTGGGCTTCGCTCACCGCCTGTCCAGTTCTGGTTTGGTCTCGTTCTCGGGTCTGGGGGCTTGAGGAAGTGTTGTCCCTAGGGGGAGATAGGACAGAGACATTCACGTCTCTCGGAGGTTTCCATGCACAGGGGGGGGGGGAGTCTCTTTCAGTGGAAAGGAGGCTGTGGAGCGAGGGGTCGTGGGATGAGGGTGAAAGGGGGCAGACTCGCTCAGGAGGAATCGTAGGAAACGTTTCTGTACAGAGAGGGTGGTGGGTGTGGCACTGCCTCCCCTTGGAGGTGGTGGAGATGAGGACGGTATCTGAATTCAGGAAGGCCTGGGACAGATACAGGGGATCTCCCGGGGAGTGACGGGTCTTGTAATGCTAAATGAGTCGGAGGGACGGGCAGACCCGAGGGGCCGTGCGGTCGTTTTCAGCCGCCGTGTTTCTGCGTGGGAGATTAAAGTGATACCCAACTCGTACCCGTTCTCTGTGCCCCGCTGCTGGGAGGTCCACATCCCGTTGCCTTGCAATATCTGGGGGTGGAGGGGGGGTTATTGTCCAGCTGGCTGCTTGTTGGAGGGTGGGCCACGGGGGCGTGAGCCGGGGGGGAGAGAGGCGCTGCCCTCAAATGTCAGCCTTAAGGTCTGGTGGGGGGTGGGGGAAGGAGGGAGGCCATTGTCTCGTGCTTCGCCTGCAGGACCACACGGGCGCGCGTTGTCTCCTGCAAGTGGGAAAGAGGTTAACGCACCTGGCATTCCCCCCCTCCCCCCCCCCCCCAGCCGCGGAGGAGAATCGGGGAGTCAGAAGAACCGGGTTTGCTTGTTTGCAGCATTTATTTAAAATTATTTGTAGCCCGCGCCCTCCAGAGTCCGGGGGTAACAATATAACGCAGACCCCCCCCCAGTGATGCATGGAAGATTAATGATAAACCAGCGGTGCCGAGTGTGAAACGCCAGCCGTGCCGTAGCGAGAGGGCCTGGTCCTGGACGCAGCCGGTCAGGGAGGGTGCTGAGGGGGGAACTCTTCTGTCCGGCCTGGGATCCGCGGAGCTTGTGGGGAAAATCTCTCTCGCGCGCGCGTGCGTGACGGTCCGGGATCTGAGGAGGACAGCGGGAGGCCGAACGGGCGGTTCTGGCGGGGACCTAAAGTCTCGAGAGTACCGCGCACGTCCGCGGGGATGCGACGCTGCGCGGCAGGCAGCGCGCCACGGGGGTGCAAGTTTTCTATCGCACGCGGTACCCGGCGGGAAGCCTGCGCGCAGGGGCTGTAGCGCAGGAGCAACGCGCTCGTCTTTCCGAGTGTTCGTCGGGAGTCTTGCGGCGGAGTTTTGCATCGACCGTGGGGGGGGGGGGGGGGATTGATGGGTCCCGTTCCGGGTTCTGCCGTCGGACGGGAATCGCGAAAAGCTTTTGCTGTAACCCCCCCCCCTCTCCCGCCGGTACCTCTCCTCGCCGGTACCGCCACGGCCCCGTTTTCTGTCGCGTTAAAAAAAAAAAAATAGTCCTAACTCTTCATGGGCTCCGGAATCCCCCGGGGCGGGGTCAGTCTCCAACTCGGACAGAACAAACGGTATCAGAGGACCCAATTCATCCCTCTGAAAACGTCCCAGGACTCTCGGATCGTCTCCTTCCATCTGGGAATAGGGTGTCAGATCATCCAGGACTGGCTCAGTGTCTGGGTCCTGGGGATGGTCCGGATGGGCGGCAGCCGAGACCACCCTGAGGTGTGAGGATCCCTGGGGGACTGAAGCACCTGTAGCACCCAGGGTGGCCCCTGAGGCTGGGGCCACCTGAATCAACCCCTAGCCGAGGGGGTCTTAGCTGGAGGAGGGGTGAACACAGAGTCCTGCTGCTGGCCCTGCCTGACATTGTGCATGAGAAGAATAAACTCTGCTGAAAATGGTTCAAGCAGAGGGTTGGGGGGTAAGGCAGCAGGAGGCGCTGGAGGAGGGTCCCCTGATGTAGGCTCTGTATCCGGCAGGATCGCGGGGGGTAAGGACCGGAGGCGCAGGCGAATGGCCCAGCTCTGCCGCGGCATCTGCCTGGGTGGAAACAGTTGAGCCCGATAACAAAATGGCCGACGTTCCCGTGCTGCTCGGGAACGGGGCCGGCCTCTCTCCGGACGAGCGCGTCCGCCCGCCCGCAGAAGAGCCGTGCGGCTGAAGTCGAGGGCCTTTCTCCGCCGGGGGGGGGGGGAGGCGCAGAGGCCAGAGCGAGAGAGATGGGATCCAGGATCCCCCCCCCCCCCAATGCTCCGCGTCGCGGCAGGAGGGGAGAGCAGGTAGGCCGCAGTCGCCCCCGAATTGCACCGTTGCTAAAAGCGAAACGGAGGGTTCTGACACAGGAACCCAGCACTGGCCCAACAGGCACGGAAAGATAGAGGAATGTCGTGTCTCTTATCTGGGCTGCCCCGAGGGAATCGGCTTCTCGGGGGAGAGGCTGGACCAGTGAGAGAACATCCAACTTACCCCCAAACAAGAAACGGGATAGAAATAAACAGACTGCCAGTAGTAAGAGATCAGTCTGCAAGCTGTTGAGGGAAAACTGTGAGGAGTAGAAACTCAAAGAAGGAACTTTAAGGAGAGAAAAAGCTACTCTCTCTCTTTTTTTTTTTTTCTGATCCATCCAAGGAGAGAAGAAAGAAATATAACTTAGACTTTCCTCTCAAAGTCAGAAGGGAGAACCATGGGTGAGACCCTGTCTGCTGGAGTCAGAGAAAATACTGAAGGGATACAGAGAGTGCACCAGCTTAAGGGAGGGTGCTCTTTCCGTTTTTGTTCTGACTCCATCTGCTGGAAGGGGGACATAACCCACCATCTGGACTGATGCAGGGACGTACAGGGAAATGTCCCTTTCCCCCCAGGGGCTCCAGGGGGGAAAGGGACATTTATTTAGTTTATTTATTTGAGATAACTTGTCCTCTGCGCTCTAGGTGGGTGAGAATTTAAGGCAGGAATCTAATCAAGGTAAAATTACCACAACAAGATAAACCCTACTACAATCAAATCAATAAAACAGAACAATAAAAAATGATAAAGCAGTTCAGGTACTGCCAATCCGCCAGCCACCTGACACCGTTAACCCTCGGGGGCCCGTTGCAGTGAGACTCCCCCCCCCCCCCCCCCAACCTCTTCCCCTTCCGCTAAGGAATTCCCCGCCACCGCAAAGGGTCCCCTCCCTCCCTCGCCAGCCGCCCGGATACCGGAGCAGGCGAGGGGGGAGGAGTGTGCGTTGTTCAGGCTGCACAGGGGGGGGGGGGGGACGGACACCGCGCCGTTTAATGCGCCGAGTGACCAGTGCGAGGACATCAAGATTGCCGTCGCCTGCCTTAGCGGTGCCGTTCGCGGGTCTGTGCCGCGTGTGGCGTGGAAGGAACGCGGGCCGAGTGTTTGGTTTCTTTATTTTAATAATTAAGCTGCATCGGGATAATCTCTCCCCGCTCCCACACACCCCCCGAATTGCACTTAATGAGGGACAGTGGAGTTTACCCTCTGCTTTCACTCTTATCACCGACTTTTTATGAGCTTGTTTATAATCGTCTTCCACAGCTCTAAACCTTGCCCTTTCTCCTCCTCCTCCTCCTCCAGGCGGACGGTGTTCACCCGAACCTGGGTCACCACTTGGCTGCAGGTCGGAGGAGCAGCCTGAAACCAGCCCTGAATTTGTCCCCGCCGCGGCATGCTGGGACTTGTAGTTCTGCTCTTCGTACACGAATTAGTGGCAGTAGGCGGAGGCAAAACGAGCCCCGCCTCGACCTGTCCCTCATGACCTTGGGAGGTGGGTGACCCCGCAGTAAGGGTGCATGGACCGGAAGCCGGGACCTGCTGAGGCACGGACGCCCGCTGGTACCAGGTCACGGGCGATAGCCTGAGCCGGGCTGGCGTTTGCCTGCATGGTGCTCGGTGGCCTTCAGGATCATCCCCCTCTTATGTCTCTCTTCTTCTCCACTCCTTTTTACCTCCAGAGGCTTCAGTGCCATCCCCTTCTTGAGTGTCCTTCTTTCTGGGCTGACCCGGTGGCTGCACTTCCTGGAGCAGAACCACACAAAAGAAACACAGATAAGGGGATGGGGACGGATGGGACACATCCGGGGGTACTGAGGGAACGTAAGAGATGTCCTGGCAGCTCCGCTGGTGACCTTTTCAGTGCTTCCTTAGAGTCTGGAGTAGTTCCAGAGGGGCTGGAAAAGGGCCGATGTGATTTCTATTCATAAAAGTGGAAGTGAGGAGGAGGCCGGGACCTACAGGCCGGTTTGTCTGATCTCTGTCAGGCTGATACACTACAGGGCGCTCCCGTGGATTTGGATGCACGTTATCGTCGCGCTACCTTTATCCCTTATACAGTAAGGGGTAATAGAGCGTGAAACGAGCGGCCAACCCCCCCGAAACTAATAGCGCCCGCAGCATGCAAATGCTGACAGGGGAGATAGGATAGAGATACCGAAATATCTGAAAGGTTTCCATGCACAGGAGGCGAGCGTTTTACAATGGAAAGGAGGCTCTGGAACCAGGGGCGATGGGACTCGGGAGTAATCTTAGGAAATATTTCTTTACAGAGAGGGTGGTGGATGCTGGGATGTGGTGGAGATGAGGACGGTATCTGAATTCAAGAAAGCCTGGGATAGATACAGGGGATCTCTAAGGAACTGATGCTAAATTGGACAGGTGGGCAGACTGAATGGGCCATGTGGTCTCTTTCTGCCGTCCTGTTTCTATGCCTTGCTGGAGATTTGGGTTGGATTCCTGAGCCTGGCTTCTGCTAGATGAACCAGCCGGGGATGCTGCAGAGGCAGCGCTCACAGCCCCAGGAAAAGACGTCTGACACATTCTGAAATGGTGGCAGACGTGAGGTGCACATGTACCGGGTTCAGAGGTGGACCCTGGCCAAGGACTCTCCTAGATGATGTGGGTGAGGGGGGAATATGGACAGGGAGTTAAAAGTGAGGGAAGAGACATCGATGGCTGCAAGTGAATGCTCACAGTGTGGTGGTCCCTGTGAAATTCGTTTTCTGTTGAGATGAAAGTCCAAAGGAGGGAGGGGGGAGAAAGAGACAACTTAGCGTTTACTTCTATTCGGGACACAAAACGTCTAGCAGAATAATTTGGTTCAAGATAAATTAATTCATTTTACATTTCTTCAATACCGCCCTATCCCTCTAACCAGCGTTCAGAGAGGATGCAGGCATCACATTTTAAAGAACAGTTTCCTGCTCAGGATGATTGATGTGTGTGGGGGGGGGGGGGGGGGGGAAACAGAAGAAATTTTAAATAAATAAAATAAACTTGACCCAAAGGATTCTGTTTAGAAGCTCGCAAGTTCGGTTGGAGCTTGCCTTACGAATGGAAAGGTGAATTCGGGTACATTGTGGGATTCGTTGGCTAATTCGTGTACAATTGGACGCATTCGTTTTTTTTGGCACGAAAGGATCTGGTGCTGATTCTGCACTCGTGCAAAGAAAAAAGAAACCAGGCTTGATTATTTCAAGGGGTTGTGCAGGGGGGGAAGGTTGGAGGGACACTGGCATAGAAGATCCTGTGAAAGAGGATAGCGAGGTGACCATTAGGAAGAGAGAGCTCAGACGATGCGACTCCTTGATCTGGGGATCTCCCTCGGTTCTCTGTTGAAGGCAGTTTTATGTTTTGAAATCTTCCTATCTCGGGTTTAAGGCAGTGGGTTTGTGGATTACCTAAAGGTTTGATTGAACTCTTAAAATCTTTCGAGAGCCAGCTGTCGCCGCTTTGTGAGGCGATTCTGGCGCCCACGAGACGAAAGAGCATTTGCCCGCCATGCCCCGGTTCTTTGGAAGTTGACGTCTGTCGATGCATGCGGGAGTGACGTCAGCGGAGCAGTTTCTCTCTGTCTCCCTTTGCTGGTCGGGGTGCGTATCCCACTCGTCTGGACTGGTCTGACTGGGTGAACGCATTCTTTTGATTTTTCGGGAAGGGGCCAAGCCCTGGTTATTTACCAAGGAGCTGACCTAGCTCTCGTCCTCTTGATCGTTTGACATTTTTCTCTCTCTGTGGTGGTTTTTCTCCTATGAGAACAGGAGGGAGAGACGGTGGAATCAGAATCTTTTTTTGTTTTCCCGGCTTTAGTTTTTGCTATGTGGACGTCTGTTTAACATCCTGATGGTTATTTTGTAATACGGATTTCTGTACTTATATTTTATGTTTGTTTGGATTTCCTGTAACTTGCGTTGGGCTATTCTGACATCAAATTGAACAAAAGAAATATATAAATAACAGAGCAGCAGCAAGAGGCAGGTGTCAGGACCCCCCCCCCCCCCCCCCCAAAAAAAAAAGAATTCTGTGTAGTGACCGTCCCAGCAATGTCACCCCCTAGAGATCCAGCAATGTCACCCCCTGCCCCCCCCAAGGAACATAGTCAGAGAGAAGCGAGGTGGAGAATGTGAGGCTGAGGGCAGGATAGAGGAAGTCCGGCTCCGATCTCGGGGAGGTCACTTCATTCCAAAACTGCTTTGAGGAACCGGGTTTGTGGTGAGTCAGAGAGAGAGAGAGACAGCCCTGGAGAAAAAGGAGAGAGAAACACGCACAGAGTGTGGCACGAATACCGCCGCGATGCTTCAACTCTCGCTTTCTCCGGCCTAAAGCCGTCCAGCGCCCTCCCAGGCTTCTCGCCCTGTTTTGCTGTTCTGGGACGAGGTTCCCAGCATCTCCACCTCCTCCTGCAGGGGCGGGAACCCAAAAGCGCTCCCAGAGCCCTCGACATGCCCGGGCTGGGTCGGAGTCTCACCGGCCCTTGCGGGAGGTTGCGGGGGGGGGGGGGGGCGGCCCTGGGACACTGAAGTTGTAGCGTTGAGGATGTGGCTGCCAATACCGATGGTGGTGCAGTTGCCCTTCCTCGCTCCTCCCCCCCAGAATAGCCCTGGCTGGATATTTGTAAACCGTTGCGATGGTTTACAACTTAACGACGGTATAGAAAAGTTTTTAAATAAATAAATAAGATGTGATAACGCAGCATTAAACCCCCTCCGCCTTCCTTCCTCCTCACCAGGTCTCTTGACCTTCGTGAACTGTGCCTACGTGAAGTGGGGGACCCGGGTGCAGGACATCTTCACCTACGCCAAGGTGCTGGCCCTCATCGCGGTTATCATCGCCGGCATTGTGAAAATCTGCCAGGGTAAGGCGGGGAGCGGTGCTCGTGGGCCTGGGCTGAGGGACAGGGGCTAGAGAAGGGTCACCCCAGGCCCTCGAGCAGGACCTGCCAGGGTCCTGGGAGAATGAAAGGAGAGGGGGGTGGCATGGCAGCATGGGTGGGGGCAGACGCTGCAGCTCCAGAGTTCTGCTCTGTGCCGAGTGGCGGCTGCGCTGGCAGAGACGCAGGACGGGCAGGTCTGGGCATAACGCTGTCTCTCTGCTCCGGCTCCAGGTCAGTCTGAGCACTTTGAGGATTCTTTCGAGGGCTCCTCCTACGATCCAGGGGACATCGCTCTGGCCCTGTACTCCGCGCTCTTCTCCTACTCGGGCTGGGACACGCTCAACTTCGTGACGGAAGAGATCAAGAACCCAGAGAGGTAAAGAACTGCTCTGGGAATGTCCAATAGAGCCAGCGAGAAGAATTCACAACCTACAGAAAGCAGGGGCGTGCAGGCCAAAAAAATATCATTTCCTATATCAAGTTTTGGTTCCTTTCCCCATCCTTTATTTCGTTTTTTTATGTTTCTGCTTAGTGTGCAGTAAAACAATAGAAGAAAAAAACCTGCAATCTCGTGGGCTTTTTTCTATCATTTTGTTTTGAAAACAAAAATAAGCGACAGACGATGTCGACAACATTGTCTTATGTCATTTCAAACGAAGGCACATCCCTAGAAAGTAGTGTGGCTGCCTCTTTAGTCCAGTTGACTGCACAGAAATAAAGGTTAATGGATAAAGCAAAAAAAATGTTACGGCGATAAGTTTTTATTGGATTAAGTTAAAACTTTCTTGGTTTAGCTTTCGGGCTATTCCTCAGAACAGAATAGAGAGAGCAAAAGATTATGCTCATTCTCTTCTGACCCGAGGAATCTAATGTCGACTCCTGAAAGTTAATCAAGAAATGTATCCAGTAAATCTAATTAAAAGGTGTGGCCTTTTATTTTTCTGAATGTGCAGTAATAGAGCGAGGAGGCTGGCAGGCGATGCGTGGACCTTTGGCGCCATCCTGTGGTGAAGGGGAGGCATTGCATCGTAGCTCTGCCTGTAAGAGACCAGCACGTCTGTCCCTTCTGTCTCCCATCACAGCCATAAGCCACCCTTCTCTCTGTCTCCTCCTTTTCACAGGGTGCAGGGAACAGAGACTGGCTCCAGGCGTGTGTCTCACTTTAGAGCGCATGGTGCAGGACCATCCCCAGGCGTTTCTGTCCCTTCCAGCCTGTGGGTGTGATTAATCTCTCTTTTTTTTTTTTTTTCCCCCTTTCCCTTGCTGTCTGATTGCCTGCAGGAATCTGCCCCTGGCCATCGGGATTTCCATGCCAATCGTGACCATTATCTACATCATGACCAACGTGGCCTACTACACAGTGCTGGACATGAGAGCTATCATTGCCAGTGACGCCGTCGCTGTGGTAACTGCTTCTGGTCATTCTTTGAAGGAGGGGGGGATATACCCATAGAGGGGCTAGGACAGGACAAGAGCCCCCCCTCCCCAAAACATCCTCATAGAGAAGTACAGGAAGGGAAATCTCCAGAGCGTGCACAGGGGAGCGGGGGCGGCCTAGGCAAGCACAGATCCCATCCCCCACTGCCGTCCTTATAGAGGGGCCGAGAGACTCTGGGACTTCACCGGGGACGGCGCAGTGGCCTCTGCGACATCTCTAAAGAGAAACCTTCAGGAAGCTCCCCTCACCCTCCCTAACAGCCCGATTCCCTCTCTTTGATTCTCTAGACCTTTGCTGACCAGATTTTCGGCATCTTTAACTGGACCATCCCATTCGCCGTGGCTCTCTCCTGCTTCGGGGGTCTCAATGCCTCGATTTTGGCTGCTTCCCGGTAAGAGGAGGGGGAGGGGGGCCGGCCCATGGGCAGCTTGGGAGTGGCTTTTGTGGCAGGACCCCAACCTTTCCCTGCTTCTCCTCTCTTCTCCTCCCCTTCAGGCTGTTCTTCGTGGGCTCCCGGGAGGGCCACCTGCCGGACGCCATCTGCATGATCCACGTGAGGAGGTTCACGCCCGTGCCCGCCCTGCTTTTCAACGTACGTGGAAAGGGTGAAATCTCAAGGGGGGGAGTAGCTGTGTGACCTTTAGCTTCAAAGGTTGGCAACGGCGAGCACGGAGGTTGGGCCCCTGGCCTCTGTACCACAGAGTCCCGGCCTGACCTGAACTTTCTCCCAGGCGACCTCCCCTCTCTTTCCAGGAATCCAGTGTTCCCCCGCAGACCTTACCTTCTCCCTTGGATTATGGGTGCAGGGAGAGGCAGAGCCGCTCCTGCTTTACATCCCGGTTTTTTGTTTTTTTTAAGTAACAGGGACTACAAGTCCCAGTATGCAGTGGGGTGGGAAAGCAGGCCTGGTGCTGCCTCTCCCCACAAGACTTGGTGAGGTAACGCAATCCGGGACTCGGCTTTTCTCGCAGGGGATGAACCTTTCTGCCCCAGAGCCACAGGAATCCACCTGGCCAACCTTCTCCCTAGCACCCCCCGACTTTCTCCAGGGTCCTGCCTGCCTGCCGTAACTGCATCACGTTTTGCAAAATTAATTTCTTAGCAGCGCTGTTAGAAGGCATTTTTAAAGGACAGAGAAAATCACCGCAGTCCTGAACAAATTTGTGCCAAGGACGTAAACACATTAGACATTTAAAATCGTACTGAACTCATCCCCTTGCCCGCTTATCAATATCCCCCCCCCCCCCTTCCCAGTTCATTAAACCCCGCTCGAGAGACCAGCACAGGCGACTGTCGCGGTAGTCACTTCAGACACGGAAGTCTGCATCGGGTTCCACCCGCTCTGAAAAACCTCTCCCTTACTCAGACCGCTCCATCTCCAGCCTCGTTCCGTGGCTCGGGCGACCGAGACTGCACCCGCTGGCCCAGTTTTTATAAAAACCTGGATCTTTCCCTTCTTTTCTTCCTCTCCGGCAGGGAGCGATGGCGCTGATCTATCTCTGCGTGGAGGACATCTTCCAGCTCATCAACTACTACAGCTTCAGTTACTGGTTCTTCGTGGGGCTGTCCATCGCGGGGCAGCTGTACCTGCGCTGGAAGGAGCCTGCCCGCCCGCGGCCGCTGAAGGTGAGAGGCAGGAGGGAGCCCGAAGGGGAGGGAGAGCGGGCGTTCTAGAGCAGGGAGACCTAGAACATATCTTACTCCACCCTGAAGGAGCCAGAGCGCAGAATCGCCTCTCATTCCCTGCTTTAGAGGGTAGCGAATGCCTTGTGCAGAGAGAGAGAGAGGGTAAGCAAAACCGAGGGGACAGCCCGCCAACCGTTTCTCTTCCTCTCTTTGCCTCCCAGCTGAGCATCGTTTTCCCCATCATCTTCTGCTTTTGCACCATCTTCCTGGTGGCTGTGCCCCTCTACAGCGACACCATCAACTCCCTCATCGGCATCAGCATCGCGCTCTCCGGGGTGCCCGTCTACTTCCTGGTGGTGGTTTTCCCCGAGCGGAAGAAGCCCCGCTGGATCCGGGACACCATCGGTGAGACGGGGAACTTCTGCTCCGCCAGGTTGTTGGGGTTGGTGGGGGGGGGGGGCCACTCCGACCTTCTCCTTTAAATCTAATTTTCCCTGTTTCTTTCACACTGGACTTCTGCACCCACCCCAAGCAGAGACCCAAATCTCTTACCCCCCCGCGGCCTCCTCCTGCCTCCAAGCTGTGGCAGCCGGGGCCTGTAAACATCAGAAGCATCCGTCCTTGCCCCCGTTTAACCCCCGTCTTCTGTCTCCTGCAGCCTCAGCCACCAGATACATCCAGATCCTCTGCTACTCCGTCATCACCGAGCTGGACGAGGAGGAGGAGGAGGAGGAGACGGACAAGGCACAGAATCGCAAATCCAGCTGATGGACACAAGCCAGGGCGGCCACCCCTAACCCGACGCCAGTCGGGTGCACTCCTCTACCCGTAATTTATTCATTTTTCCGTGTTTTCCTACTGTATCTTTTTTTTTTAAGTAGTTTTATTTTGAATTATTTGTTTGAAAGAGGGAGCGGCGGTGGGGGCAGCGGTTGAGGCCGGGAAGGGCGGAGAGAGAGAGAGAGAGGAGGCAGCCGGGCCCCCTGCTCTCGGGCCCCGTTTCGCCGCCGGCGAGGCTGACGGGCGATGGCGCTGCAGCCTGGGAGACAACGTGAGGAGGGGATGTAAAGCGAGTCGAGGAATTCAATAAAATATAAACCTGCGAGGAGCTGGTCTGACACTTCCTTCTCAGCCGACCTTTCACCCGCTTCCCCTCTGCTGTCGCCGTCTCTCTTCTTCTTTTTTTTTTTAATTTGTCTGAAGACATTTCCTCCCCCCTTCCCCATGAAAAAACAAAACAGTAGGGCTCCCGGCTTGGTTTTAAAGGAAATAACCTCCTGCTGAAAGGGGGGGGGGGAATCCGCTCTCTGCCCTGGAGAGGAGAGCGGCAGCGACCTAGAAGCAAAAAACGGCAACACTAGCAAGCGGGACAGGAGGTGTGAGCCCCTATCCCCGCCTGTGCGGAGCTGAAACAGCCCCGGCTTAAAAGAAAGGCAGGCAAAGCGGCAAAAATCCAGTGATTTTTTATTACCAGGAGGGAGGGACAGCCAGGCAGGGCCTCCTCGCCAGGCCTAGGTCCAAGAAAGTGTCTTTTTTTTTGCACAAGTAAGGGGCGAGCACAGTCCGACAGGGCCGCTCCCCTCCCAGGGGGTCGCAGGGACAGGGGCCTCTCGCCGTGGCGCTCATCCGATGGTGTCCTGCCACGGCCGGGGCTTCTGTTTCGCGGAGGCTGCAGAAGCGGCAAGGGGGGAGTGTTCCCGCTGCTGCAAGGGATTCTGGGAGAACGTCTGCCGCAAAGGTCCTGCAAGGGAGGAGAAGAGAGAGGGAGAGGGGTGAGGCAGGAAGGAACAAACAATGAAGGGGGTAGGGAATGGAGGCAGAGTCTTTGGCTGATTCCTGCTCGTCAGTAGCACTGGACCAAGACAAAATCTGAAAGGAAGGGTACGAGGTCGCGGCCTACCTCTGGCGGCATTTTCCAGGTGGTTCTTGATCCGTCGCTCCCGCTCCTCCAGCTGCTGTGCCGCTTGTGCGTTCTTCCATCCTAGAACAAGATAAGCCAGAGAGGTTAACTGTGGTCAAACAAAGCATCAAAAAACAGCCCAGCAGGCTGGAACTGGAATAATTCGGGGATACAGATCCTGTCACCTCTAGGACTGGAGGGATCAGGGGATGGGAGCAGGGATACAGAGCCTGTCACCTCTAGGACTGGAGGGTTCAGGGGATGGGAGCAGGGATACAGAGCCTGTCACCTCTGGGACTGGAGGGATCAGGGGATGGGAGCAGGGATACAGAGCCCGTCACCTCTAGGACTGGAGGGATCAGGGGATGGGAGCAGGGATACAGAGCCCGTCACCTCTAGGACTGGAGGGATCAGGGGATGGGAGCAGGGATACAGATCCCGTCACCTCTAGGACTGGAGGGATCAGGGGATGGGGGCAGGGATACAGAGCCCGACACCTCTAGGACTGGAGGGATCAGGGGATGGGGGCAGGGATACAGATCCTGTCACCTCTGGGACTGGAGGGATCAGGGGATGGGAGCAGGGATACAGAGCCTGTCACCTCTGGGACTGGAGGGATCAGGGGATGGGAGCAGGGATACAGAGCCTGTCACCTCTGGGACTGGAGGGATCAGGGGATGGGAGCAGGGATACAGAGCCTGTCACCTCTAGGACTGGAGGGATCAGGGGATGGGTGCAGGGATACAGAGCCTGTCACCTCTAGGACTGGAGGGATCAGGGGATGGGTGCAGGGATACAGAGCCTGTCACCTCTGGGACTGGAGGGATCAGGGGATGGGAGCAGGGATACAGAGCCTGTCACCTCTGGGACTGGAGGGATCAGGGGATGGGAGCAGGGATACAGAGCCTGTCACCTCTGGGACTGGAGGGATCAGGGGATGGGAGCAGGGATACAGAGCCTGTCACCTCTGGGACTGGAGGGATCAGGGGATGGGAGCAGGGATACAGAGCCTGTCACCTCTGGGACTGGAGGGATCAGGGGATGGGAGCAGGGATACAGAGCCTGTCACCTCTGGGACTGGAGGGATCAGGGGATGGGAGCAGGGATACAGAGCCTGTCACCTCTGGGACTGGAGGGATCAGGGGATGGGAGCAGGGATACAGAGCCTGTCACCTCTGGGACTGGAGGGATCAGGGGATGGGAGCAGGGATACAGAGCCTGTCACCTCTGGGACTGGAGGGATCAGGGGATGGGTGCAGGGATACAGAGCCTGTCACCTCTAGGACTGGAGGGATCAGGGGATGGGAGCAGGGATACAGAGCCTGTCACCTCTAGGACTGGAGGGATCAGGGGATGGGAGCAGGGATACAGAGCCTGTCACCTCTAGGACTGGAGGGATCAGGGGATGGGTGCAGGGATACAGAGCCTGTCACCTCTAGGACTGGAGGGATCAGGGGATGGGAGCAGGGATACAGAGCCTGTCACCTCTAGGACTGGAGGGATCAGGGGATGGGAGCAGGGATACAGAACCTGTCACCTCTAGGACTGGAGGGATCAGGGGATGGGAGCAGGGATACAGAACCTGTCACCTCTAGGACTGGAGGGATCAGGGGATGGGCGCAGGGATACAGAGCCTGTCACCTCTAGGACTGGAGGGATCAGGGGATGGGAGCAGGGATACAGAGCCTGTCACCTCTAGGACTGGAGGGATCAGGGGATGGGCGCAGGGATACAGAGCCTGTCACCTCTAGGACTGGAGGGATCAGGGGATGGGAGCAGGGATACAGAGCCTGTCACCTCTAGGACTGGAGGGATCAGGGGATGGGCGCAGGGATACAGAGCCTGTCACCTCTAGGACTGGAGGGATCAGGGGATGGGCGCAGGGATACAGAGCCTGTCACCTCTAGGACTGGAGGGATCAGGGGATGGGAGCAGGGATACAGAGCCTGTCACCTCTAGGACTGGAGGGATCAGGGGATGGGAGCAGGGATACAGAGCCTGTCACCTCTAGGACTGGAGGGATCAGGGGATGGGCGCAGGGATACAGAGCCTGTCACCTCTAGGACTGGAGGGATCAGGGGATGGGAGCAGGGATACAGAGCCTGTCACCTCTAGGACTGGAGGGATCAGGGGATGGGCGCAGGGATACAGAGCCTGTCACCTCTAGGACTGGAGGGATCAGGGGATGGGCGCAGGGATACAGAGCCTGTCACCTCTAGGACTGGAGGGATCAGGGGATGGGCGCAGGGATACAGAGCCTGTCACCTCTAGGACTGGAGGGATCAGGGGATGGGAGCAGGGATACAGAGCCTGTCACCTCTAGGACTGGAGGGATCAGGGGATGGGAGCAGGGATACAGAGCCTGTCACCTCTAGGACTGGAGGGATCAGGGGATGGGAGCAGGGATACAGAGCCTGTCACCTCTAGGACTGGAGGGATCAGGGGATGGGTGCAGGGATACAGAGCCTGTCACCTCTAGGACTGGGGGGATCAGGGGATGGGTGCAGGGATACAGAGCCTGTCACCTCTAGGACTGGAGGGATCAGGGGATGGGTGCAGGGATACAGAGCCTGTCACCTCTAGGACTGGAGGGATCAGGGGATGGGAGCAGGGATACAGAGCCTGTCACCCCTAGGACTGGAGGGATCAGGGGATGGGTGCAGGGATACAGAGCCTGTCACCTCTAGGACTGGGGGGATCAGGGGATGGGTGCAGGGATACAGAGCCTGTCACCTCTAGGACTGGAGGGATCAGGGGATGGGTGCAGGGATACAGAGCCCGTCACCTCTAGGACTGGAGGGATCAGGGGATGGGAGCAGGGATACAGAGCCCGTCACCTCTAGGACTGGAGGGATCAGGGGATGGGAGCAGGGATACAGAGCCCGTCACCTCTAGGACTGGGGGGATCAGGGGATGGGAGCAGGGATACAGAGCCCGTCACCTCTAGGACTGGAGGGATCAGGGGATGGGTGCAGGGATACAGAGCCCGTCACCTCTAGGACTGGAGGGCTCAGGGGATGGGAGCAGGGATACAGAGCCCGTCACCTCTAGGACTGGAGGGCTCAGGGGATGGGAGCAGGGATACAGAGCCCGTCACCTCTAGGACTGGAGGGCTCAGGGGATGGGAGCAGGGATACAGAGCCCGTCACCTCTAGGACTGGAGGGCTCAGGGGATGGGAGCAGGGATACAGAGCCTGTCACCTCTAGGACTGGAGGGCTCAGGGGATGGGAGCAGGGATACAGAGCCTGTCACCTCTAGGACTGGAGGGATCAGGGGATGGGGGCAGGGATACAGAGCCTGTCACCTCTAGGACTGGAGGGATCAGGGGATGGGCGCAGGGATACAGAGCCTGTCACTTCTAGGACGGGAGGGATCAGGGGATGGGTGCAGGGATACAGAGCCTGTCACCTCTAGGACTGGAGAGATCAGGGGATGGGAGCAGGGATACAGAGCCTGTCACCTCTAGGACTGGAGGGCTCAGGGGATGGGAGCAGGGATACAGAGCCTGTCACCTCTAGGACTGGAGGGATCAGGGGATGGGAGCAGGGATACAGAGCCTGTCACCTCTAGGACTGGAGGGATCAGGGGATGGGAGCAGAGATACAGAGCCTGTCACCTCTAGGACTGGAGGGCTCAGGGGATGGGAGCAGGGATACAGAGCCTGTCACCTCTAGGACTGGAGGGCTCAGGGGATGGGAGCAGGGATACAGAGCCTGTCACCTCTAGGACGAGAGATCAGGGGATGGGAGCAGGGATACAGAGCCTGTCACCTCTAGGACTGGAGGGATCAGGGGATGGGTGCAGGGATACAGAGCCTGTCACCTCTAGGACTGGAGAGATCAGGGGATGGGAGCAGGGATACAGAGCCTGTCACCTCTAGGACTGGAGGGCTCAGGGGATGGGAGCAGGGATACAGAGCCTGTCACCTCTAGGACTGGAGGGATCAGGGGATGGGAGCAGGGATACAGAGCCTGTCACCTCTAGGACTGGAGAGATCAGGGGATGGGAGCAGGGATACAGAGCCTGTCACCTCTAGGACTGGAGGGCTCAGGGTCTCAGATAAACAAATCCTTCCACTCTGGCTCTGTGCTTGCTCCCCATTATGGATTAAACATTTGGGGCTAGCGAGGGCAGAACTCACCGGTTTTCAGGCTCTTCAGGAACCCTTCCTGTTGAGGCAAGTCGGTGGGGTTGTGGACTATCTTCTTTGGGATCTTAAGCTTTGTTCGTACGGCCGGGATGCGCAGGAATCCCACCTGGGCCAGCGAGAAGAGATTGGACGTCATCCAGTAGGTGAATATGGCCTGGGGAGCAGAAGGAAGAGGAAGAGACTGAAGACGGACGCTGGTGCCTTCAGTAGGGTGGGAGGGAGACACGAGGCCTGTGCGTGCGCAGGAGGAGCAGCCCGCTGGCGCTCCTCGGGCACGTCCTGTCACCCTCCGTCGTCTCGGGTACGAAAAAGGGAAACTGAGTGTAACCGGAGCTGGATGTAAATAAGTATGAACCGGTTATCATTCCTGGGGCGCTATCAGCGTAACCGCCGTCCCGTGGCGCGAGTCTGGCGCGCGCGGCAGGGTAACGAGGTGGGTGCGCGCCTGCGGCAGAGAGACTCACGGTGGGGAAGTTGATGGTGAGGGGGAGGATAATCAGAGGCATGATTCGGAAGACCGTCTTCATGATTCGGAGGTTGGGGTTGTCCACGCCAGACTCTGCGCCCAGCTGCGGAGGAAAGAAAGCGATAAACACGACGCCACGTTAACGGACGCAATGGTAAGTGAGAAACACGTGTCCGGGGTGCGACAGCACAAAGGCACAGACTCACCTCCAAGATGGCCCACATGGTGCAGGTGACGGTCAGCGGGAGGATGTAGAAGGGGTCGGCTGCCGTCAGGTCTGTGAACCACCACAGCCCGCCGCTCTGCATGCTGGGCACTGGCAGGTAGGCCATCTTCCTCAAGGCGATGAAGAAGGAGATGAAGATGGGAGCCTGAGGAGTGCGGAGCAGGGGAGAGAAGGGAAATTAACAGCAGCGTCCTCGTCCCTGAGGCGCGACTCTGCCAGTCAGGCGTCCCCAAGGGACGTCTCCCCCAGAATGAAAGCGTCTCCCGTCCCCGAGGGACGTCTCTCCCAGAATGAAAGCGCCTCCCGTCCCCGAGGGACATCTCTCCCAGAATGAAAGCGCCTCCCGTCCCCGAGGGAAGTCTCTCCCAGAATGAAAGCGCCTCCCGTCCCCGAGGGACATCTCTCCCAGAATGAAAGCGTCTCCCGTCCCCGAGGGACATCTCTCCCAGAATGAAAGCGTCTCCCGTCCCCGAGGGACGTCTCTCCCAGAATGAAAGCGCCTCCCGTCCCTAAGGGACGTCTCTCCCAGAATGAAAGCGTCCCCCGTCCCCGAGGGAAGTCTCTCCCAGAATGAAAGCGTCCCCCGTCCCCGAGGGACGTCTCTCCCAGAATGAAAGCGTCTCCCGTCCCCGAGGGACGTCTCTCCCAGTCGAGCGCCCTGTGCCCCAGCGCTTCCTTTCACAGTGTCTCCCTGATCTTGGGGTAATGTCTCTGCTGGTCAGGCATCCTGCGGGCAGTCACAGGATAAAACCTTCCTGGTTTTAAGGAGTGAACGTTTAAATGCGGAGCGTCCCTGCGTCTCGGTGACGGAAGGAGGGGGCAGCACCCTCACCTGCACCAGCGGCACCAGGAAGCCCCGCACAGGGTTCACGTCGTGCTTCTTCTGGTACAGCATCAGGTCCGTGTACGCTTTGGAAACTGCAAGGTGCGAGAAAGAGGCTCAGAACTGCTGGAGCAGGGAGGAGCCCTCCAAACCGACATTTACAAGCCCCGTGGCACTGACCCCACCCTGCCCGGAGGAAGGACCCGTTGGAGGCCCCCGTGCACCGGCCAAGAAGAGCGAAGGCCCCTGCAGCAGCGGCTGGGGTTACGCTGGGTGTGATGAATGCGAGGAACGCTCTTAGTGGGCTGGACCTGAGGTCCCCCGGCCTTTCAGCTCTGCAGGATTATCCACCCTGAGCAGGCATGAGAGAGATGTGCGCCCTCTCCCTCCAGAGCGTGCACCCTCCTGCTGGATAATCCTGCAGACCTGACTGGCCTGGGGGGGGGATCCCCCGGGACAGGCTCGGGAACCACTGGGGCTAGGCCCAAGGGTCCCGTGCAGCCCGCACCCTGTCTCCAACAGGACCCGGATGATCCCCCCAAGCCTTACCTGGCCCGTAACTGCCAACGGACCTGCCCTCCAGAAACCTGCCCAAAACTTTCTAAACACTCAGCTGCAAGAACCTAGGACCCAGTGGGGCGCCGGGCCGGGCCGGGCCATTCTCCCGCGGCCCTCTCTCTTACATTCGAACTTGTTGCCGCTCCTCTTGGCTTCGTTCATGCGGTTGGTGAGCTTGCTGATCTCCGGCATGTGGTTGTTCAGCTTGGCAGCCTCCCGCTGCCCCTTCACGATGAGGGGGAACACCATGCAGCGCACCAGGACTGTCCCTGCACGGGAGGAGGGGGGAGAAAGAGAGCGCAATGATTCCAGGGGGGGACGGGAACAAGCTTCTCCTCAATCCCGCCACCCGTCCTCGCCCACGCTCTCTCACCGGCCACGATGGCCCCCCACCAGGGGAGTCCCAGGCTGAGGTGCAGGCTCTCCAGGGCGTTCTGGACCAGGCCCACCGGGGTGGGGCCCGCGAGCCCCAGCTCTGCCAGGCTCAGCTCCCTTGCGGCGTCTACCAGCGCGGGGGCCGCATCCGCCAGGGCCGACGGGGGCTGCGAGGACTGCGCCAGGCCGGGGACCTGCAGTGGAGGGAAAAGCGGGAGCTGTTGTCAGAGGTGGGGGCACGTTACGGTGAAGCAGAGAAGCCCGGGGGCTGCGTCCCCTCACCTCTGCCGTCGCCAGGGTGCTCCGGGCCCGTGCCGCCGCGCCGAGGAGCAAGAAGCGAGGCTCCCGCGCGGAGAGAAGAGTCTGGGCTTCGGCCCTTCTGAGGCCGGAGAGGACATGGAGCTGAGGGGAGAGGGAGAGCAGATGGTGAACAGACTCTGAACCAAGCGAGGGCGTCTTCCACTTTCTTACCTTAACGTTTGTGCAATAAGCAAGAAAAACACAACCTCGAGAAGCACTAAAGCATGATCTGGCCTAGCCTTCCCGGCCCAAACCACACAAAGGTTGGTTAACAACTGCAAGTCACAGATAAAGGCCCCCGATCGTCAGTTTTTCACAAACTCGGCCGTTTCTGCCTGCATTCCCAACATGGCTTCTCCTCATTTCTTCACCCAGTGAGGCTCGTGCACAAAGCTCCCTCGTCCCGGACATCAGCTCGGGGGGGGCAGGAGGATTTGGGGGCAAGATCATGCGATTGCTTTTTCTCCAGCTGCCAGTAGGGCAGGGAACGGCCAACCAGCTTTTTGGCTACTTAAATTCAAATGAGGCTCCCAAAGAAGTGAGCCCTGCTGGCAATGGAGGTGGGACCTAGTGGAGAAATTACTTAACCTTTATTTATTTTATTTATTTATTTGGTTTTATATACCGTCACTAAGACAAGCCATCGTAACGGTTCACGATACAATAAAAAATAACAATAATACAATCACAAATGCAGTCATAACACTCATACAGTACCCCAGACCATAAATGTCAGAGCCCGGGTTGGTTGTCATCTGAATTCAATTCCTCTCCCCCCCCCATCACCTCAAAGCAAAGAGTGAAGTTGTAGTTGTGTCAGAAGCATCAAGGCTCATTAGTTATGGGTACTAAGTAATCCCTTGCCTTCTGTTAAGGGTAGTGCTTTGTGCAGGTTACCCCCATGCTTATCAGTTCCCCAGACTGTAAACGTGGAGGCCCTCCTCGTTTGTTGTCTGAATCTAACTCCCCTTTTCCCTCTGTTGTTGAAGCAGAGAGCAATACTGCAGTTGCATCAAAAGTACCAAGGCTTATTGGGTAAGGATAGTAACCGCTGCACCAGTAGCTCCCATACACCCTTTTCTTCACTTCCATTCTCTGGCCTTTAGGAATCCACAGTCTTTATTCCATACCTTTTTTTTTATTCTTTGTCTGTTTTCAACTTCACCACCTCCTCTGGAAGGACATTCCACTCTCTCCGTGAAGAAATATTTCCTGACATTGGTTCTGAGTCATCCCCCCTGGCGTTTCATTTCATGACCCCTAGTTCTACTGATTTCTTTCCAACAGAAAAGATTTGAAATTCGTGTGTCATTAAAACCTTTCAGGTGTCTGAAGGTCTGTAATATATCTCCCCCTGCACCTCTTCTCCTCCAGGATATATATTCAGATCCTTCAGCCTGTCCTCATAAGTCCTCCAATACAGACCCCACACCATTTTGGTCGCCCTTCTCTGGACCGCCTCTATCCTTCTGGAAATGTGGATTCCAGAACTGAACACAGTACTCCCTGTGAGGCCTCACCAAGGACCTGTACAAGGGCATCATCACCCCCTACTCTATGCAGCAGAGCATTCCTCTGGTTTTAGCTACTGTCTTGTCACATTGGTTTGCTGCCTTCAGATCGCCACACACTATCAGCCCAAGATCCCTCTGTGATGTCATAAACCACATCTCCCCTCTCCTGTGATATTGTGGGTTCCAGCCCCTTAAGGTCTTGAGCACAGTGATGTCATTCTGGCCCCATGTTTGCCAGCTGCAGTGGTGCCGTCAATGACATGATGTCATTGCTGAAAGAGGCTGCTGGTGCCCATGACGTCATTATACCCTTTCACTGTAACAAGCGTCACATAAATCGCTGATCCCGAGAGCGTGATGTCACAAACGTCAATGAACCGTCCATCAGTGATGATGTCACAGGAGAGGTGGAATATCACGTTGACCCTGTGACACCATTCCCAGAGGTGACGCTATTCGGGGGGTGGGTTAATAACCAGGAACTAAAGGAAAGAGAAAGAGCAGCCACAGTCAAGGGCATGCACGAAAGATGGCAGCGGATTAAAGATCTTCCTTCCTCCTCCCCCCCGGGCTTCTCATTACCTGGCGCCGCCAGCATTGCTCGGGCTGGACTGGAATCCGCCGCCGCCGCCCTCCCGGCCCCTGCCCGATCTCCGGCACCACCGCAGCCGTCCGCCGCCAGCAGCAGCGCACCGCACAGGACGCCGCCATCTTGTCTGCGATGACGTCACGTGCGTCAGCTCACAGCTAACGTCAAGTCGGCAACGAAAGCGTCAAGGTGGCATAACGTTGCGCCTGCGCGCGGTCTTTAGGTAGAAGGTAGAGAGCGGCCATCTTTGTTTTGGGGAAGGCTTCCGGTTACACATGCGCATACGGTCTGATGAAGTGCGATGGCAGCCGTCTTTATTTTGTAAACAGCTTCCGGTTAACGCCTGCGTACAACATCTGATGGTGAGTGCAGCCAACTTTGGTTTGGAGGGAGAGGGTCCTGTTAAAACGTCTTCCGTAGTTGCGCTTCAGATCCAGTGAAGCAGTAGGGTGGCCATCTTAGGTAAGGGCAGCCAGCTTGAGTTACAAATTCACAATTTCCTACAAAAGTCACCAGATGGCAGACAAGTTACGTTTTGACTTGTTGCTAATATTTTGTAATCTGTGCCTTTTTTTTTTCTGAGAAATGAAATCAAAAGAACAGATACATGCAATAAATCCTTCAGGAAACAAATAAAAGCCTGGCTTTTCGAAAGCTGCTAAGTTCATTATGGAAAACTGGCCTGCACCTGGAATATCTTAAACTTGCTGGTGCAAACCAAAGTTGTGTTATGGAGCGATTTATTTTGCAATTATAGCTGTTAGAGCTTAATCATTGTTGTTGATCTAGTGTGAGTTAGGCTTTGGGGTACACTTGAACTGGGCAAAATGTATTGCAAAATGTATTGCAAAATGTATTGCAAAATGTATTGCGATTTACATTTTAATACATAACAAAGCATCAGTACTTTGATAACAGAAACGTGATTGGAAACAAAACATTCCACAAAGAAATTAACAGTTCACAAAATTTAAGTGGAGAGAAGGCGCAGAAAAAGAAGAGTTATAAAGGAAACAGTAGAAACTGTGTTACATGAGATTTATAATTACATCCTGGAATTAATCAGAACTAGACTGACTCTAGGACTGAGGGATTGGGATCAGTAATGAGCTCTAAACTGCTCGTGTGCAAAAAACCACATACGGATTCTTTTGAAATGTAACCACTCATTTACAGGGGTAGCGTAGTAGAAAGGTAGCTCCGAGGACAAGGGTTTCCCGAGTAATACGAGCCAAAGCTGGAAGGATTCTTACATTTTGCCCCATAAAATGTGCATCCATATGTTGAAAATAGACCTTCATCACGTTGCTCAGATTGCTTTCAGCAATGAGATCTTTCCGCCACCTCATATTGGGAAGATTCCAAAAAATCAGTTAACTCGACATTAGCGGGAATCTGAAGGTTAGCGTTTCCAGATAGAAAATAGACTTTCGTGAGCATTTCTGCTGGTTGGGGCTCTGGATATCTGGAATAGATAAATACAAAATAAATATTGCATGGGCAATACATGTACAGTTGTTATGTCAATAAAGTTATCTGAATCTATTTGTTTCTGGGCAAACTAAGGGGATCAGAAGTTACATTCCCAGCCCCGAAAGAAAATTACTGAATAATGCAGGAGATAGCTAAGGCGGGCACAGCCAAGGCCCGTGTTGGTTATTACATGTTAAAATTCTTAGATGGGCTCTTGGCCAGGGTGGCCTTGCATATGGATAAAAATATCAGACGATTTAGACTGCATTCAGAGAATGTGTTTTGACTATCCACAGGATCAATGGTTGACTGTCATCCCGAGGAAGAATGCCTGAGTTTGAAACACAGACCCGTGCTGGGCACAAGAATCATTTGGACACAAGAAGTTAGTCGTCAGGAGCTAAGGACTGTTTTTGAATGTTGCATTTGTAGAAGAACTGTGTGTGGAACACTGCAAGAAGAAAGCTAAGTTTTTTTTCATATAGTTCAATTCACACTGTATATAGATCTTCATATATATACCAGCGAGGGGTCAATATTCAAACGCTAGCTGTTGATCTAAGTTAGCCAGCCGTGTCTATCCGGATGTGCTGCTGAATATCCCGTAGACATTGCTGTTTAGATGGATGTCTTATCTGCCTAACTTTATATCTGCTATTCTTCAGGTCCAGCATGGCTGAATAAGTTATCTGGCTAAGGCTGAATACCGTTACCTAGGCAGATAACTTATCCGGCTAAGTAGAATTGTCCTGATATGTCCATTGCCCGCCCGAAACCTATCCAGCTAACCCAGTGGTTCCCAACCCTGTCCTGGGGACTCCCCAGCCAGTCAGGTTTTCAGGATCAGTAATCAGGACACTGAGCTGACCAGATAGCCGGATATGTGACTTATCCTGCTATCTAGCGGCCACTGAATTAGACAGCTGGACCTCTAAGAGTTTCCCCTCCCTCCTATTGAGCTCAGTGTGCGGAACTGGGAGTTGTTCTTGGTTATTGCATTCATACATTTAAAGACCAGGAAAAATGTATAGAGAATGACGTAGAACTATTTCAATCGTTTATGTTCATTTTTAAATTGGCATAATAAGAAAAGAATGTAAGACTTTGAAAAGGCACAGAATAATGTTTAAACATAAAATATGTGTTTCTGCCTATCGCTCTCTGCTTCCAGCCTCTGTGGCTGCTGATTCCTCTCCTCCCCGCCTCTGTCTTCCTAATGGGTAGAGCAGCGTACGGACAGACGGACGGAGCAGGGGAACGAGGGTTCGAATCCCATTGCTGCTCCGCGTGACTGTGGGCGAGTCACTTCACCCCCCCACCCTGCTTCCTCACGGACGAGCCTGGCTTACGAACGCTTTCCCCCCTTTCTGTGTCTTAGGGGGAAAATGCCCTCAGATTGGGAGCCCTCTGGGGACACTGCAGCTTGCCTTGAACCGTCGGTGAAAGGGTGCGAGCCACGGCCCCTGGTCTTCCGGGCCTTTCCTGCTCTCCTTGGCATCACATCGCAGGGCGAGAGACGCTGTCGGAGCGGATGAGTTACCGAAGGGACAGACAGGGACTGGGGGTGACCCTGGAAGGGCTGTGCAATCTCTCAGCGCTGGCGCTCTTATTTAATAAGAGGCACTGCGTGTTTCTGGTACTGGAGGAGGTAAAACCCCGCTTTAATTTAAAGTTTTTTTTATAGACCGCACAATGGGATAGATATCTCTCCGTCTAGGCGGTTTACAACTTAAAACACATAAATTGGAAACATACCCAAAATTACATACAGCACTTAAAATACATTGCAATAAAATACTTAATATGCAGCAGCAGAAATGTGTAACAAGTCTCAGTGCAGATTGTAAGCACGTGAGAAAAGATGAGTTTTGAGGAATGTTTTGCATTCTCTGCCATTTGAGGTTAATCGGATATGGCCTGGAAGAGAGTTCCACAATGCTGGTCCTGCTATGGAGAAGGCACGCTTCCGAGTTAAAGACAAACTGACAGATTTTATTGAAGGAATTTCCAGAATGCATTTGTCAAGAGCTCGAAGCTGTCTGGATGGTTTGTAGATTCTTAATAATGAGCATAACCAGATGGAATTAACATTGCATAGCAAGTTATGTGTTATAGACAGTATTTTGTAGGTAATGCGAAATGATACTGGAAGCCAGTGTAGATATTGTAATGTAGGCGGGATATGGTCTCTACGGGCTACGTTACATAACGTTCGAGCAGTTGCGTTTCGTACTAATTGAAGTGGTTGTATTGTTGATTGTGGTAATCCAAGGTGCAAAGAGTTACAATAGTCCAGTGTAGATGAAATGAGTGCTTGGGTAATTAGTCGAAAATCATTTGGAAGTAATAGTGGCTTCAGTTTTTTTTAACTTGTGTATTTTGAAAAAATGATTTTTTTTACAATTTCAAAATACACAAGTTAAAAAAAAAACCTGGTGATCGCTGACTTGGGAGAAGTTGTACACCTCGCCGTGATCCTCTGCCTGTGCTGGACAAGCCGGCATGAGGTCATTTTTCATCCCCCCCATAAGGCACAGAAGGTCGGTGGTTAGGCTGCGGCCCGGGTGATGTGGAGGGAGGGAGGGAGGGAGGGAGGCAGGCGCCCCGCGGCTCGGCTAGAATTGTTCAATGTTTCCTTATCGAAATCAAAAGGAAAAGATCATTTGTGTGTGCCCTGCGGCCTCAGGCAGGTGACAGCTGTTTGCCTCGGGGGCCCCCTGGGGACGCTCGGTTCCCCTTTCCGGCTCTCAGAATAACTGGGGGTGGCCCCCTTCTTCTCTCCGGTGGCTCCACCTGTTTCCTGTTTTCAGATGAGGCAGAGCGAGGCTTTTGCAGCCGAGTCTGACCTCTTGCTTTGACCTCTCTATTTTATGTTAGGTTTTTTAATTCGTTGTCTTTGGTGGGGATGAGTTATGGATGCTGGGGTGGGGGGAATTTATCTAAAACCTTTTACTGTAGTCTGAGTGGGAGAAAAGCTTTCATTGTCGGGGCCACGGAGAAGATGAATCGAGTCCTGGAGGCAGCTTAGACAGAAACCTCTCTCCCGGTGCCAGGGCAGACAGAAAGATATTTAGGGGCCAGATTTCAAGCCTGGGGGAGAAACGTTGGCCAAAACCTTGTGGATTGGGTTTTCGAACTGTATTGAACCATCCCGGGCATCTTTCGCCCAAGGGTGCTGGGGGGGGGGGGGGCGTTTGCCTCCACAGGACTCATTTTAAGGATCGGGCCTGTACTCCCTCAGCCCAAACCGTGCAAGCTGATGTCCGACTCGAGGAGCTTCTCCCGCCCTTTGGGTCTTTCAGCTCCGTCAGACCCTGCTTCTACTGGGTGTCCGTGTGTCGTCCCCCCCCCTGTGCTTCCCATCGGGCTCAGTCCCCGGCTCCGTGCACACACACAGAGCGGCCACCAGGTGGCACCGTGGTGCCATGGCTGAGATGCTCTCCTTCCCCCAAGGGCCTGTGAGTGCTGCCTCTGTAACCTGGGAAGCGCACACTGCAGTCACTCAGCCGCCGGGCTAGTCCCTCCCTTTTTTTTTTTTTGCTTTGTTTTCTCCCAAAAATGTTGCCCCAGGGCACTTAAATACGAGCGCAGGATCAGGTACCGAAAGCACACGGCGTTCAGACCCCGGGCTGCGTCTCTGACCCCGCCCACTTTTACAGGCACTCGGAGTTAACCCCTAGCACTGGGGCGACCGGAACAGGCAGATCCAGGCCTGGCTCCCCCCGCCTCCCCCTCCTGTTGCAGGCAGGGACTTATGGTTCTTGTTGCCCAGAGGTGGATGCGTGCACCGAGGGCGGGGACGGAAACCAGGGCTGCGTCTGCCTGTCCTGCGAAAGTGGACACCCATGGCCATCATGGTTTCCTCCCAGCATGCAGGCTAGGGGGGCGCTGTCTCTGCTCTTGCTGGCCCACATCTCTGGTTTGGCACCGGGCCGACCCAGCCTGACCCTTTTTTTAATGTTTCGGGCGTTTGTCCGGCTCTCCCTGTATTTCCTGCTTGTCACATGTCAAACCTTTGTTAAATGTTAGTGCCACTTGATCTCGTTGGTTTGTCCTGGCTCCTTTCTCCCCATTTCTGGGGGTGAAGGGTGCCTGCGAGCTTTTCCTGGGCAGAATACTGCAGGGCCGTTCCCTTCTCCTTCTGCAGCCTTTGGTGCCTGCTCTTCCCCACCCCCCCCCCCCTCAGCTCGGACAAGAACAGCCTTCCCCAGGCCAGTGGCGCTGGGACCGAGTCTTATTAAGATGCAAAATAATAGGGACGGGATCGGGAGACTGAGGTTTTCTCTTAAAGTGAAATTTATTATCTGATAAATGCAAAGAAAGACAGAGACACACGCAGAACTTATAAATCCTCCTCCATCAGAGGGTGTCAGCGGCAGGGGCACCGTCCCCCAGCCTCCGAGGCTGTGGGTGGGCTGTGGCGGGTGCTCTTGGCCAGCGCCCCTTCCGCAGAGGGGTGGGTCAGCAGGCAGGTGTAGGAGGTCCCCTTCATCCAGTCGCCCCTGGGGACCCGCAGGGAGCCCAGGACCGAGCAGCGCCGGCCCAGGTCCTTGCAGAAACGGGTCTCGTGCACGCGGTCCCCCAGCACCTCCGAGCCATTCTCTGTCCAGGTCAGCAGGGCCTCTGCCGTGGGCTGGAGGTCCGTAGCCAGGCAGAGCAGGGTCAGGGGGTCGTCGCCGCTGATCTCCTCCAGGGACGGGGGGAGGAGGTGCAGGCGGGGGGATTTCAGGGAGTCCAAATCTGCAGGGGGGGGAAGGGAGACGGTGAGACCAAGATTGGCAAGGCAGAGATTAGAGAATGTGAGAGAGAGAAAGAGAGCGAGTGAGAGGAAGGAACGAGCAAGAGTGGGAAGCGGGCACAAGGGGTGAGAGAGAGAGAATTCAAGAATTGGCTAATAATTGGAGATTGTGCATTTAAACCTTGCCTGGGAGAAATAAAACCAGTATCACAAGCAAAGCCTCATGTTACACAAACAGTGATCGAATAAAGAACTTATGGGCCAGATCTGCACCCTCCCTGGAATTCCTGGAGCAATAGTGCCACCTGGTGGTTACTCTGCAGATTGCAGTAGGGTAATTTATTCTGGAACATTATCTATGAGTTACCATCATCATCATCATTTTTATCATCACAGAAGCAGTACAATGACAAGTTAGTGTTGTTTCTTTTCCCCACTAGTCCTTGATAGAAACGTAAAAGTTCAGAGAGGAGAAACGAGCACAGAGAAAGAAGAAGAAATATCCAGATGGGGAGCAGGGGTGGAGATCCTGTACTCACCTGTAGACCTGTTCTCTGTGTTGTTGTTGTAGGCGCCAAAGAACTGTTCCCCCAGCACCGGTGCCCTCCTTGCCCTCAGCCTTGAGGCTAAAAGCAGAGATGTACATTTAAATGACAGTAACAGGAGGGGAGCCACAACTTGGCAGTGAGACAAGTGACACAGGGATGGGATTTGTGCAGAGGGACCCGTCACGTGCCGGACAGAGTCCCAGAAGGCACGAGTGCAGTTAGACGCCTAAAGTCCGGCCCCAGCCACTTTTTACAGGCACCTGAGGGGCGGCTTCAGGTCAGACGCGCCAAGCTCATTCTCGGTTCGTCGGGCGTCTGCCACGGACGAAGAGTCGCGCGGTCCTGTGCTGAGGTTTATCAGCGCTCCGACTTCTAGCTCTCCGTTCTGGATCCAAACGCTCTCCCTTCTCCTCTATCACTGACCCCCCCCGCGCTGTCCTTCCTACCTGTGCCTCCCTAAGTCCCTCCCCTTTCTCTGGCCATTTTCAGATCCTGCTTGAAACCTCCACCACCTTTCTGAGGCTGCTTTTAAATCTTAATCCCTGATCATAGCCTTGTTGAGTTGAACCATGTGTACTGCACTACATACGTTGCTTGAAACCTATTTCAGGTCTTGTGTGTGTGTCTTGGGCAGACTGGATGGGCCATATGGTGTTTGTCTGCCATCATGTAAGCTCTCTGGAGAAGGGACTCTCTCTTATGCGTACCCGTGCAATGTTGTTAATGTGTAGTAAGGCTAGAGAAATGATAATTGGAACGCCAAGACGTACCTGTGCATTTGGTGGCTGTGACGGGTTTCACCCCTTCCGTGCCAGGGCCGGTAACTCTGCACGAGATGGACTTGTAGCTGTCCCAATCTGCCAAGGAGACCTCAACCTTGCTGCTTATGCAGTACGTTGAGTCTCTGATGGACGTCAGCTCTGAGATGGGGTTGAGGGCTCGAGACGTGTTCCCCAGGGACCAGACGATCTTGACCCCTTCTTTGCTCAGGCTGGAAGCGAAGCAGACGAATCTTATGCTGCTCAGCTTGGTGGCGCAATCCTGCCGCATGTCCCCCAGGAGTTCGAGCTGAGGGAACTGAGGTCGATACGGGGATGCTTTGCAGCCTGTAGAGAGAGAGAGCGAGAGAGAGTGAGCAAGAGAGGGAGAAGTCGGGGCGCATAGAGAGAGGCCTAACCAGCAGGAGGTGATAATGCCTCTGTACGGGTCATTGACGGGACTTCACCTGGAGCACTGTGTCCCCTTCTGGAGTCCGCACCTCCAAAAGAACAGAGGCAGGCAGGAGGCAGTCCAGAGAGAGTCTGCCCCCAAAGCCCTGAATCTGCATGTCCTCGGGGAGAGGCCCGAGACATTCACGGCTCTAATAAATCATGCAGGAGAAGGCATTTCCCAGTGGAAAGGAAATTCTGAAAGTCACTGCGATGAGGAGAACTGGACGAGGCTCTCTCTGTCTCATGTCGCTGTCCCATCACCTTTTAATCTCCCCACTTCAGCCCTGCCTTCCTTCACTCCTTTTTAATTAAACTGGAAATGGTGACCGGCTCAGCGTCTCGGAGAGGGGGTCGGTGAGGGCCTTTGTGGCATCCCCATGGGACACAAATCTACTGCCTCCAGCCACAGAGATGCGGCAGTGGCGAGCTGGCTCATCCCCTTGTTTCGATTCGCTGTCGTGGCCGCTGCGGCCTTCGACTTTCACGTTCGCTTTGAACAATAAACCAGAACAGCAAAGAAATGAGGTTGGATCCGTCGAGTAACTAAAGCCTGTGCCTGGCACCTCCCTCTGCCAGCCTCGCTCCTTCAGTCATCTGCTAGGTCCTGTGTGGAACTGCTTAGGGGCTGCACGGTCTGTGTGGGGGAGCTGGAGGGAGGACACCAGCAGGCTCTGTGGTCATCAGCTACAGGGGGAAGCCCAGTATGGTTTTCTTTTTTGTCCACACGCTGGACTTTGCAGTTCTGGTTTATCGAAGGAAGGTAGGTTTGTCTTAATACCAAAATCTGTAACAGGGTGGAGAGCCAGGAAGGAGTGGAAAGCACCAGGAGGGATCTAGCGACACTTGAGGAATGGTCGAAGGTCTGGCAGCCAAAAAATGCAGAATATTGCATAAGGGATGCAAAACCCAAGTGAAAGTTACAGCATTGGAGGTGAAATTCTTCTAAGCACAAAGGAAGAGAGGGATCTGGGGGTGATTGTATCTGAGGATCTTAAGGTGGCCAAACAGGTGGATAAAGCGATGGTAAAAGCCAGAAAGCTGCTTGGCTGCATAGGGAGAGGAAGGGTCAGCAGTAAAAGGGAGGTGATACTGCCCCTGTATAGGTCCCTGGTCAGACCTCACGTGTAATACTGAGTACAGTTCTGGAGACCCCACCTTCAGAAGGATAGAAACAGGATGGAGATGGGCCAGAGGGAGGCTGCTGAAATGGTCAGTGTGGTCTTCCTTCTAAAGCGTAGGGGGATAGAGTTAAAGATCTAAACATGCACACCCTGGAGGAGTGGTGAGATAGGGGAGATAGGATAGAGACATTCAAATATCTCAGAGGTTTCCAGGCACAGGAGCTGAGACTCTCTCAATGGAAAGGAGGCTCTAGAACGAGGGGTCATGGGATGAGGGTGAAAGGGGGCAGACTCAGGAGTAATCTGAGGAAATATTTCTGTACAGAGAGGGTGGCGGCTGCCGTCCCAGGACAGGATCTGAATACAAGAAAGCCTGGGACAGATACCGGGGATCTCTGAGGGAGGGATGGGAATTGTATTGCTAAATGAATCGGAGGAACGGGCAGACCCGAGGGGCCGTGCGCTCTCTTTCTTGCCCTCACGTTTCTCTGTTTCTATGTTACAAGTCCCGTGCATGCAGCAGGGAGGGGAGAAGGGAGGAAACGAAACCAGGCCTGCCCTTCGCAAGCTGTCCCTAGTGAGATGAAGTCTGCTCAGCAGCCCAAAGAAACCCAGAAAGGTCACCAAGAAAATCAGGGCAAGCCCAGCTGTCCCTCGCCGATGACATCATCCTCTCTGAGCCATCGCGTAGTGACCGCAGGAGCGGCAGGGATGGGGTTTAGGATTTGGCCTCCCCCTAGGCCTGTCAGCCCCCCCTCACCCCCCCCCCCCCGCTCAGCACCTTCCCTCCTCCTCCTGCCCCGTGAGCCAGAGACCACAGGGAACAGAAGCCCCACAGCTTCCTGCGGCAGCTCAGGGGGGTGGAGCCTGCGGCAAAAGGTTTTGAAATTCTGAATCGCACTGAGAAACGCTTCTGCCTTTTATTTTAAATTGTTAAAAGAAAGCAGTTTTCCCACCTTGACTGGGTCTGTATAATTTATTTGTTTGTTAAGTGAGTGAGGAGAAAGGAGCTCGGGTATCAGTAGTGGGATGAGACCAGGCCCTGGAGCCCTCTGGTGAGACTCGGGGGGGGGGGGGGATAGTACCTCATTACCCCTCCCCCTTCAATACCTTTCACTAGCGATTAAGGGGGACCTTTAAGACATGACCTCTTTTTTTCTTCCCCCTACTTGTGATGCCCCGCGCATCTCGGCACGGCGTCGGGAGGCCCGACGCTGAGATTTCGCAAGCGGCTTACTTTTCCCGGAGATCTCCACGGTCTTGCTGCCCGTGGCCGCGGTGGCCGCGTGCTCCACGGTGCACTGGTAGCTCCTCCCCTTCCACTCCGCGGCGCCCAGGGTCAGCTGACTGCTGCTGGTGTAGAGGCCTTCGGTGCCCTGCGTGGCCGGGAAGGCCCTGGACCTGTTCTCGTTGTCCCCGCTCCACTGGAAGGTCACTGGTTCTGGGAGGTAGCCCTTTGCCAGGCAGCCCACGGTCACCGTGGCTTGGCTCTCCGTGGCGGAGCAGCACGGGATCAGCGGGAAGACGGAAGGAGCGGCGACTTCAGCTGGAAAAAAGGAAGAGAAAGAGAGGCCAGTTAGGAGCTGGGATTGGGAAACCCTCCCACGGACAATGATAAGAGCACTATTGCCCCCTGTGGCTAACACATCCTCCTCACAGCCCTGTAACTGCTAATGTTTTAGAATTGGTGCTTTGTTGCTGTTCCTCTTGTGAGTCCCTGCCACCTGTTTTTTTCCTTTTTTTTTTTTTTAAGGAAAGAACAGAATTGAGAGAATTACCTGGTGAGAAAAGAAACAGGTTCAGCATGGAATAAGAACAAGATAAAGAAATGAGTTAACTGCCCCGGGTTCTTATTTTTTTTTGCTATGTTAGCGTTCGGCGCAGATTTAGTGCCGGCGAAAGGTGCAGGACTGAGAGGATTGGAAACCCAAGTCTGCTCTCCGCCTGTCCCCTGGAGCAGGTACGGTGAGGGGAGCTGCGGCGGAAGTTGCCCTCACAGGCTGCCCTCACTGTTGTGCCTCACACCTGCTCTGGGGTGGGCGGGAGCGGGCGTCCTTTGGGTCCGGTCAGTCGTTGGCCTTTCTGCCGAGGCTGGCAGCAAGGACAGCAGCCAGTACCAATCACGTTCCGAGACCTCCAGCTCCCCTGCTTGTGCCCGTGCCCATGGCTGTCTGCACTGACGGCTAAAAAGTCACAGTGGGCCCTGGATGAAGCTGGATCCTTTGCAGGCCCAGCATCAGAACTATCCACAGGTGAGGCTGCACCTAAGCCTTTGAGATCCTAGAGGTCTCCTCAGATTGCCAGCAGACGTCTGGCAAAGGGGCCTGTGCTTGGTCTCCAGCCTCATCTCTGGATATAATTATGTGGGGCCAATACAAGGCATCACCGCCTGCAAAGTATCCATGCGTGAGTGGGTATGAGCGTAGGTGGATGTGCGTGCAGGTGAGCGCGTTGGTGTGAATGGATGTGTGCGTGCAGACGAACGTCTCCGTGTGCAGGTGAGCGCGTTGGTGTGAATGGATGCGTGCGTGCAGACTAACGTCTCCGTGTGCAGGTGAGCGCGTTGGTGTGAATGGATGCGTGCGTGCAGACGAACGTCTCCGTGTTCAGGTGAGCGTGTTGGTGTGAATGGATGCGTGCGTGCAGACTAACGTCTCCGTGTGCAGGTGAGCGCGTTGGTGTGAATGGATGTGTGCGTGCAGACAAACGTCTCCGTGTTCAGGTGAGCGCGTTGGTGTGAATGGATGCGTGCGTGCAGACGAACGTCTCCGGGTGCACGAGTGTAGGTGGATGCGTGTGCAGGTGAGCGCGTTGGTGTGGAAGAGCGTGAGTGTGTGAGTGTGCCGTGCTGTGCACAAGCCGGCACTTATACACCTCTCCCCACGTGTTTGGGCGTCTCTGGCCACCTTTTGGCTCGTGCCCGCTGCCAATCGCAGGAGGCCACGGCTTTCAGGATTATGTCTTTTCTTTCTTTTTTTTTTCCGCTGGCGATCAGGTGGAACGGAGCTAGAACCGTCCCTGGGGATCTGCACCTCTCCCTTTCCTAGAAAGAAGCGCACGAGCAGCCTTGTTCAGTAAGCAAGGTGACTCATTTTGGCTTTTCACACCTAGGTCTGCTGGAGTCTCGCTCTCAGTAATTGTCTCTCTCCCCCCTGCTTGGGAGGGGGGGACCTCAAGCACAGGGACAGGAGGGTAGGGGCTTGGGTGAAACCGAGGAGCATAAGACATGAGCTGGGCCACGTTGAGTCCGGGCAGAGAGGTCCATTGAGCCCAGCGTCCTGTCCCCAAGTGCCCGGCAGATCCCTCAGGGCAGAGCCACTTCTCTCTTTCCCACGTGAGCTGCCTTTTGTGCCAGGAACTTGTCCAAACCCAGTTTAAACCCCTAGACCAGGTCCTCTGGTAACAAACTTCCACAGCTTGATTAAGAGATGTTTTCCATCTGCCTGCAGGTTAGCTTCATGGCGCGTCCGCTAACCTTAGTAACAATTAGAAGGGGTAAGTGACTGTTCCACCCCACTCATGGGTTTACCGATCCCTATCAAATCCCTTCTCAGTCGCACCTCCCCTAGTACTGCTGCGTCTTTCTTCAGATGAGGAGACCAGAAGGACACGCAGACCACTGAGCCTGACTTCAGTGCCAGGGAAAATAGTGGAAAGTGTTCTAAACATCAAAATCACAGAACATATAGAAAGACATGGTTTAATGGAACAAAGTCAGCATGGCTTTACCCAAGGCAAGTCTTGCCTCACAGATCTGCTTCACTATTTTGAAGGAGTTAATAAATGTAGATAAAGGTGAACCGGTTGATGTAGTATACTTGGATTTTCAGAAGGCGTTTGACAAAGTTCCTCATGAGAGGCTTCTAGGAAAAGTAAAGAGTCATGGGATAGGTGGCGATGTCCTTTCGTGGATTGCAAACTGGCTAAAAGGAAACAGAGAGTAGGATTAAATGGGCAATTTTCTCAGTGGAAGGGAGTGGACAGTGGAGTGCCTCAGGGATCTGTATTGGGACCCTTACTGTTCAATATATTTATAAATGATCTGGAAAGAAATACGACGAGTGAGATAATCAGATTTGCAGATGACACAAAATTGTTCAGAGTAGTTAAATCACAAGCGGATTGTGATAAATTGCAGGAAGACCTTGTGAGACTGGAAAATTTGGCATCCAAATGGCAGATGAAATTTAATGTGGATAAGTGCAAGGTGATGCATATAGGGAAAAATAACCCATGCTATAATTACACAATGTTAGGTTCCATATTAGGAGCTACCACCCAGGAAAAAGATCTAGGCATCATAGTGGATAACAAATTGAAATCGTCGGCTCCGTGTGCTGCTGCAGTCAAAAAAGCAAACAGAATGTTGGGAATTATTAGAAAGGGAATGGTGAATAAAACGGAAAATGTCATAATGCCTCTGTATCGCTCCATGTTGAGACCGCACCTTGAATACTGTGTACAGTTCTGCTCGCCGCATCTCAAAAAAGATATAATTGCGATGGAGAAGGTACAGAGAAGGGCTACCAAAATGATAAAGGGGATGGAACAGCTCCCCTATGAGGAAAGAGTAAAGAGATTACGGCTGTTCAGATTGGAGAAGAGATGACTGAGGGGGGATATGATAGAGGTGTTTTAGATCATGAGAGGTCTAGAACGGGTAGATGTGAATAGGTTATTTACTTTTTCGGATAATAAAAAGACTAGGGGGCACTCCATGAAGTTAGCATGGGGCACATTTAAAACTAATCGGAGAAAGTTCTTTTTCACTCAACGCACAATTAAACTCTGGAATTTGTTGCCAGAGGATGTGGTTAGTGCAGTTAGTGTAGCCGTGTTTAAAAAAGGATTGGATAAGTTCTTGGAGGAGAAGTCCATTACCTGCTATTAAGTTCACTTAGAGAATAGCCACTGCCATTAGCAATGGTTACAAGGAATAGACTTAGTTTTTGGGTTCTTGCCAGGTACTTGTGGCCTGGATTAGCCACTGTTGGAAAAAGGATGCTGGGCTCGATGGACCCTTGCTCTGACCCAGTGTGGCCTGTTCTTATGTTCTTACTCAAGGTGCAGTCACACCATGGCCCGATACAGAGGTTATATTTGGTCTCCGTTATATTTTCCATTCCTTTAGGATCATTTCCTAACAGTCTGTCTGCTTTTTCCACCACGCACTGAGCTGAGGATTTCAAAGTATTGTCCACAATGAGCCCAAGGTCTTTTTCCTGGGTGGTGACTCCCAATAAGGAAGCCAGCATTGCGTATCTCTAGTCGGGATTGTTTTTCCCTATTTCCATCACTTTGCACTTTTACACATTAAAACTTCACCTGCCCTTCGGATGCCCCATTCTGAACTCTGGCAAGGTCCTTCTGCAATCCTCACATAACTTTTGCCTAATTCTGTGTCATTTGCAGATCAGAGCAGCTCCCTTCTTAAACGCCTCCGGTCCCAGTATGGATCCCTAGGGCACCACTCTTCACCCCTCCCCATTGGGAAAACCGCCCTTTGAATTCCTAGTTTATAACCCGTTGCCAGTCCACAGTAGGACACTGCCCCTTATCCCAAGGAGCCTCTCACGGAGGGCTTTGTCAAGTGCCTTCTGAAAATCTAGATACACTATGCTGACCGGCGTAGCCTTATCTACGTGTTTCTTGGCACCTTCAAAAACATCTAAAGGTTTGGGAAGGCAATACTTCCTGTGATAAGGCCGTGGCTAGCCACGTGACCAGTGATTGCGTTCTTAAGAGCAGCGTCTACTATTTGGCGAGCTTTGATGTCAGGCTCGGTGGCTCAGGGTTTTCCCGGGTCACCCCTGGAGCCCTTCTTAACAACTTGGTGTTACGTTGGCCACTCTCCAGGCTTCAGGCCCCATGGATGTGCTCATCCAAAAACGTTGGCCGATTATGGCAAAATGTATGACTCCTGGGGGGGGGGGGGGGGATTGACTTTCCTTCTCCTTACAAAGGGGCTAGAGTCCGACTCTATTTTTGTAAATTTCTCTAATCGTACTGCTTGGGTTTGGGATGTTTTATGTTGGTTTGCTGCTGATTGTCCATCACTGCTGCTAGTGTACCTCACCTGTCCCCTGTGCGTCTCCTAATTTGCATAGGTTATTTGAATCTCGTTTTCTAATCCGCTTTGTGCCGTCATTACCCCCTCACTCCCTATCCTCTTGGGACTGGGGGATATAAGGCCGATTGGAACTGAATTACGTTCTTGGCCTCCTTTCTGAGACGTCTAAAAAGAAATTTTGAAAGAAATGTGCGTTCTCTGAGTCTTGTTGGCCAGCAAAATGCGTTTTAATGTATAAGGTTGGACGGATGGATGAATGGAGGGGGGGGGGGGGGAATGAGTGAGCTTTCTGCGCAGGGCCAGTACAAGAATATTTGGGCGTCCCTTTGGTCACGCACATGTTGGCGGCAGCTCCCGCACGGCGCTCCCTCCCTACCCGGGGCAGTATCGGCTCTGGCACAGCGCCCTCTGGGCCTCTCACTGGCAAGATTTTGCCCCCTCCCTTCCCCCCCCCCCCAAAAAAGTTGGTGCTGTAGGCAACCGCCTGGCGGAAACGGCAGCCAAGCTTCCGCGCCACTGGAAACGTCTCATTGAGAGTCTGCCTGACCCAGGTGTGGTTCTCTCAAACGTCGCTGGAACCAAGGCGCACTACACACGGTGAGAGCGACCGACGCAGGCGTCACCTGCTAGGCTTGGGATGTACGATTATTACTCCTTCATTCGGAGCAGAAGAAAGTAAAGGTGCCCTCTGGGGTGGCTTTGTAGGTTGGAAGTTTTTTCATGACACGAGGGTCAAGAAACAGCAAAAACTAAAAGTACAGGCAATGAATGTTTACCTTTACTATGGTAAGCGTTCATTTTATAAATCAAGCATCCGTAGTGCAGAATGACCTTGTGGGGTGGGAGCAAGGATTGTATACCAGTTATTTCATACTATATACTTATTATAACATCTGTTTCAACATCTGTTGTTTGGCTTTTATTGATGTCTCTGCAATAAAATGTCTAAAAAAAGAAAACCCACACATCCTCTTGGGATGAGTTAGGAATGGGGGATCTTTTCTGGAGGCAGGGGATGGACAAGATGAACCCTTGAGGTTCCTTCTATCTCTTTACCTCCATGATTCTATGGTTTTATCATTCAGGTCTAGGGAATCTTGGGGGAGAGCCTTAGAAACACATTATTTATTTATTTATTTATTTATTTATTTATTTATTTAATAGTTTTTTATATACCGGGGCACGTTAAAAACATCACCCCGGTTCACAATGTAACGTAACGTAGCAACAGGCTTTACAATGATTTAGGATAGAAAACATAGACATTATTTAGCTTTACAATAAATTAGAATATATAAACATTATGACATTATATTAGACATTATATTAAACATTATATTAGAATATATAAACCTCAATTGGACAATTTTAGGGAGCTGAAGAGAGCCTGGGACAGGTACAGAGGATCCTCAGAGGTGGGGGAGTGAGGGGTAAAGCCTGGGATAAGCACAGAGGATCCTCAGAGGTGGGGGAGTGAGGGGTAAAGCCTGGGATGGGCACAGAGGATCCTCGGAGGTGGGGGAGTGAGGGGTAAAGTCTGGGATAAGCACAGAGGATCCTCAGAGGTGGGGGAGTGAGGGGTAAAGCCTGGGATAAGCACAGAGGATCCTCAGAGGTGGGGGAGTGAGGGGTAAAGCCTGGGACGGGCACAGAGGATCCTCAGAGGTGGGGGAGTGAGGGGTGAAGCCTGAGATAAGCACAGAGGATCCTCAGAAGTGGGGGAGTGAGGGGTAAAGCCTGGGATGGGCACAGAGGATGAGGTGGGGGAGTGAGGGGTAAAGCCTGGGACGGGCACAGAGGATCTGGGGTAATGCAGCAGGAAGGGAGAATGTGCAGAGACAGGGGGCCTTTTTCTGCTGTCCTATTTTGATCTTTCTGTGCTTGTGTTTTCCTTCTGAGGCTTGTGGCAGGTTTGTCTATGGCTTTTTACATTTTTTTTTTCTTGGTTCCTGTTTCATGGGCAGGCTGCAGCCATCTGGTGTAGAGATTTGAATAAAATTTATAAATTAAGATACAGAACAGAAAGATCCCTGGGCTGGGTGTTAGTTTTACATAAGGGGATTTTTAAATTCTTGTTTCTCGTTCTTTGAACAAACAAATCTTTGCATGACTTGAGTTTCTGTCATCTGGCGGTTCTTGAAGAGCTGATGAGATGAGTTACTTCCTGACTTTGTTGTTGTGTTTAAAAAAGGATTGGATAAGTTCTTGGAGGAGAAGTCCATTACCTGCTATTAAGTTCACTTAGAGAATAGCCACTGCCATTAGCAATGGTTACATGGAATAGACTTAGTGTTTGGGTACTTGCCAGGTTCTTATGGCCTGGTTTGGCCTCTGCTGGAAACAGGATGCTGGGCTTGATGGACCCTTGGTCTGACCCAGTATGGCAGGTTCTTATGTTCTTATGTTATTTTTTAACTTAAATTGCAGAGTACGATGACAATTATTGTAGAATCAAAGACACAGATAACTCTTCCATTGAGTCAAGAAGCTTAATCCGAAATAACCCGCAGTGCTTACGGGAGACCTGCCTGCGAGGTCCTCGCTCAGTAATCAAATAATGCATAACGAAGACATGAGCACCGCGTCTTGGCAGGCGCCTGTGTAACTGACCAACATGCGTTTACGCCTTCCCTATTTATTTTTTTAATATTTGGAGTGGGGGTGGTGAGTGTCAGTAGAAATTGTCAATAGGCCATAGAGACAGAGAACACGACGGCAGATAGAGCGCCATCCACCTCCCCTGCTCAGCCTAATGCTCCCGTCCTCCCCCTCGCCGATCCCCTCTGCGAGTCCCGTGCTGTCCTGAATTCCGAACTGCGCTGGGGGGAGCCCAAATTAATTGTCCCCTCCCAAAACGGTTGCAGTTTGGAGTACGAAGCAGAAATGGTGGTCAATAAACCAAAAAGGAGAATCGAAGGCGAGGCTTTTTGAATTGGACTAACTCAAGACGTTTCTTGACTCGCTGCGGGGGGGCTGCTTTTGGTCTGAGGAAAGCAGCGGGGAACGCCCCAAAGCCCAGCAAGAATCGCATGGATTTAGTCTAATAAAAGGGCCTCACCTTTATATTTATATTTATTTTTTTTTTTTTCTTGGCCTTTTATTTTCGTGCGTTCAAGTAGATCAACACAGCAGCTGCACTTTATGCAAATGCAATCCATCGTGACCCTCATCGTCTTCAACCGAGAGCGGAGGCGTTTGGGGATCAGGCATCAGGTTCCACGTGCGCAGGATATTATTTTTTTCCTTGCTTCTTTCATTGTTGGCTTTCTGCATTCAGGGATTGTGACTCCGAGATCGGCCTCCCATGGTCTCGTGGATTCCATTTTTCCTTTATACTGAAATAAAAATGCCTCTTGTAGATCTCTGAACTCAAAGCTTTGCTGGCAGAGGTTTTTGGACTCTCTCTTGGGAAGCCAGAAGCTCGGCACACAAGCTGTTCGTCTAATTGTCACCTCGGCAAAGTGTTTAAAGTTAAAGAAATGGGAAATCAATGTATTTTCTAGGTTGCAAATAGCCCAGCGTTGATCAGTAGTTATGAGCTTTTTGTAAGTTGTACAAGTGCCCTATCCTTGTAGCTTCCTTTTATTTTTTGCCAGTTGTGAAAAACTAATTAACTTAGACCCGGAGGGAAATATGGAGGGGTTAGGTCACAGTTTAAAGCCAGGTTATTCCCACAAGTTGCCTGTAAAGTGGGAAACAGGGGTGATTGATCCTGTTAATGTTTGAGGCTCCTCGATCCACGGGGTGGAGATGATGCTCGATGGCAGGATTGGGTTAGGTCGGGGTGGCCTTATAGTGCCAGGGGATTTATAATGTTATATTGTCCACCCCTTGGGCAGCTTCCGAAATTCCATGCATCAGTACATTTATACCCAATGGAATGGCCCCGAATCTGTAAATCCGGCCAGCAGGTGGCGCCCTTAATGATAGCCATGACTGCCTCTCCCCCAGCCCTTCCTGACCCAGGGATGAAACCTGGCAGCCTTCCACCAGGCGGGGCATGGCACTGCCCCAGAGCCCCCACTTCCCGTAAATCTTTGGGGGTGGCGGTCCCTGCGGGCTGTTCTCCTGCAGACTGTCCATTTATTTATATATTTACCCATTTCGATTTGTCGCTGGCCTTTCTGATCTTTGCTCAAGGCATGTTACACGTAGACAAAATGACAGAAAAACAACGCAAATAAGATAAAATATATAAAAAGAGTAAAAAATCATAACGAGCATAGCATGATAAAATCCAGCTAAACCCTAATAACAACAAACATCTCGACAGCAGCAGATCAACCAGAAGAGAAATCCATGAACTGCTATTAATCAAGTTGACTTAGGGAATAGCCACTGCTATTAATTGCATCAGTAGCATGGGATCTTCTTAGTGTTTGGGTAATTGCCAGGTTCTTATGGCCTGGATTGGCCTCTGTTCGAAACAGGATGCTGGGCTTGATGGACCCTTGGTCTGACCCAGTATGGCATGTTCTTATGTTCTTAACTATAGTTCAAATGCTTGGTTAAAAAAACAAGTCTTAATAGTATGTCTCTCTGTCTGTCTATCTGTGAATCGGGCTGTCTGTGTGCTCTCCGTCTTTCTTGCTATTTTAAAAATAACTTTTAACATATTTGCTGTAAGCATATGTGCGTATCCAGCCCACACAGTCGTACCAGGAGCTTTCTAACCCGAACCCACGAGTATCATTTCATACAGAAATTTCTGCAGGATGTGCCAAAGAAACAGAACGAGAAGACAGATCTACCGTGTAAACAGATGCATGTACCGGCTCTGGGAGCTGCTGTGTAGGAGATGACGCCCACTGACACGGACGCAGTAACGCACTCACACCCGGTGCACTGTTACCCGAAGAAGAAGTGAGGGCCTGTGCTCTCTCATCATCATCATCACTTATTTCACGCTTTTCCATCAAGAGTGCCCAAAACAAGTTACAACAGAACCAAAACATTACAACCCAGTATATGATAGCAGCCTCTGTAGGGTTTGCATCAAGTGAGGCACACACAAGCACGTGGGTACATTTCTAGAGCAAATGGGGTGGGTATTCGTAGAGCGTTTAGAGCAGGTGACACTTGGGGTGGGTTCCTGGAGGTTGGAGGTTCACATCTAGAGAGGTTTAGATGGAGATAAGCAGCTATAAGTGTAGGACTATAAGAAACGCCGTGTTAAACCCTCATCTGAGCAGGGTCGAGGTTCCGAGGGTGGCCTTTGTCAGAGACGCATATCTTAAGTTGCGTCTTGAGTTGGGGAGCGAAGGCGCGCGTCTTCCTTGCTGGCCTGAGGCTCAGGTTAGAAGCTCCGGTGCCTGGCAAGGTCCTGCTCTCTCTGGTACGGGCGACGGGGTGGCTGGTTCTTCCGGTCTCTGAGGTCTAGGAATGGGATTCAGGAAGCACTTTCGTTAGTCCGTACACTCTCCCGTGGCTGCAGCATCCCGTAGCTCCTGGAGACCTTTCAGTTTATCCGTGGTTTCAGTATTTCGGCCTTGGTGAACCTGTGCAGCTGAGATCCAGGATGGGGCTAGGTTTTCACTCGGAGGAAAGTCCGAGGTCTTCAGGGCCACTCATGAAGTTCACAAACCCTGGGATGTCAAGTGGGAAGTCTGCCTGTCTCCTGGCTCTCCATCCTGGTGTCTGGACCTCCACACATCCTTCACCCATGGAAGGAAGCTCCCAGCCGCTGACTTTTCCTCCGGCTGGGGCTCTCTGGAAGGGGTTGTAGAAGGCTTTATGAAGAAGCTTATACGACGCTTCCTTTGCAGGAGTTGTGGAAATGCCTCCTTTGTGCTCCCCCTCTTCCTCTCTATTGAAGCCCCCGGGCCCATGAATCCCATATAATCTTCAGCGGGCGTACGTGGAGCCTTAACCAACGCGTAACCCAGCGTGCAGACTAACTTTTCCCGTGCTCCAGACCTGCTTATGGTGTTCTTTGGAGCATGGGCTCTTCTCTTGGTTCCCTGCTCCAGTTGTGAGGTTCGTTGGCCAACCACCGCAATCTAAAGGGGGTCCCTGGACCAGTGGTCTCGTCTGCAGTTGTTCATTGAGGCATTTTCTAAGGCTCAGACCTTGGAAGGTGTGAACACCCTTATTTGGGCAGAGAACCCGGGCCGTGCTGGGGAAATCCACAGCGTTTTGTAAAACGGAGGCAGCAGGGTGCACCCCGGGACTGGGGCTGCGTCTCTCTCAGCAGAGGACTAATCACCGTGTGATGAACGTGTGCATACTCAGATGTCTCCCTCCTGCCTCCATGGCAGAAGGACCTTCCTCCCATCCCTTCTCCACTCCTCCCCCCTATCCCCCCACAAATATTTTGTATCATTTCTGGCTCCATTCTTTTATTGATGTTTAAGTCTCTTTGTACACGATGAGAAGTGAGAAAATGAGAAAAATGAAAACAGTGCAACAACAGCCGACTCAGAGGTAACGCAACGCCGCCTCCGCCAGAGAAACTGACGCGTGACAAGACAGAGAAACGAGAGCTAAGTCTTGGGTGTTTATAGCACCTTTCACAGAAACAGGGTCCCAAAGCGCTTTGTCAATGCCAGAGTCAGGAGCACAGCCAGCTCCGGGGTGCAGAGGGGTGGAGAGACCTGCGCTCTTGTCATTATCCATGCCCCTCCCATGCGCTCTTCAAGGTTAATTGGCGTGGCAGGACTGGGATTGGAACCCATTTCCAGGGTCCTATGCAATAAAGTGTAACCATTTTTTTTTGTGCTGTCTAAAAATAAACGAGCCATTGAGTAACGAGCTCCACGCCAGCGGTCCCTCGAGAGGTTCGTGCCCCTTTGCATGGAAAAGAGGGAGCATCAGAAGCAAAAGAGGTTTTTTTTTTTACTGGGACCGGGGCAATTAACGTGAGGTGCCCTCTACACCCGCTAATTTCAGTGGGCCCCGGTAAAACCCCAAGATTTCATACTCGCAGTCCCCTCTGCTGCCCGACTGAAAGGGCTGGTTAGCACGGGGGTGGGGGAGAGGGGATTTCCTCTCCCCCGAATCAGCCAAACCGCAAGTGACTCGCACCCAAAGCCTGGCTGATCACCCTCAGTCCACCCTCCTGCCTAGAGAGGCGGCCCCTCCACCCCTGGGGATCTCCAGCTCCCTCCCTCCTTACTACTCCAGAGGGGGGCGTGATCTCCCGGAGCGGGAGGGATGTCCTGCTGGAGGGGTTTCATTTTAAATGCTGGGGCGCCTCCTGGTGGCGTCACTCGGCAGCGGCTGTGGTGCATCCCCCTCCGGCCTGGAAAGGACCTGGTACCGGAGGAGGAGGGTCCTGTATGTGAAGGGGCTTCTGGGAGAGAGCCCTCTAGGGGTAGGGAGGGGAGATGCATTTCTCTCTGCCGCTGGGGGTTTCTGCTCTGCTGGTGATGGAGCCGGACGGCAGGGAGGAAGGGCTCGGGAGGGGGGGAGCGGTTCGGAGGGAGAGGAGACCCGCCGTGCTCACCCTCCCTTTCACTTTGGGTCGGCTTGCGTGGGGGATTTTGGCAGGTGGCTAGTGCGCACGCTACTACCGTAGCCACGTTCGTGTGGGAAAAATGTATCATGCACATGGTAAAACTTATTGTATAAACCTAAACCAAAATCAAAAAAGGATCACAGCACGATCTTTTAACATATCGCCTCACCTCAAACTATACTTTCATTAAAATAGGATAAATTGCCTTCATACTGTCCAACAGAGCTTGTTTCATACAGAGCTTACAATGAACTTGAACTACAAAAATCATCACAGTGCTTATACGATATAGAAAATACACAATATTCCAAATGTGCAACAGATTTAAACCCCACTGACGACAATTCTGTTGTGAAATTGGGGTAGGCTCCTTTTTTTCCCCCTAAATTTTGGTTTGTTAAATCATAGGATCTGGTGTTAGTTAGCATGACTTTTATTGCATCAGCCCCATAGTCCTTTCCTCTGACCCTCAAGAGGAGAGCAGTGTGTGAGTGCACACCTCTTCATGTGTACATGAATATGTGTATGAGTGTGTGTAAGGGTGAGTGTGCATCTGAGCATGTGTATGTGTAAGGGTGAGTGTGTGTCTGAGGATGTGTGTGTAAGGGTGAGGGTGTGTCTGTGCGTGTATGTGTAAGGGTGAGTGTGTGTATGTAAGGGTGAGTGTGTGTATGTAAGGGTGAGTGTGTGTCTGAGGATGTGTGAGTGTGTGTCTGAGGGTGTGTGTGTGTGTAAGGGTGAGCATGTGCGAGGATGTGTGTGTGTAAGGGTGAGTGTGTGTCTGAGCATGTGTGTGTGTAAGGGTGAGGGTGTGTCTGAGGATGTGTGTGGGTGAGTGTGTGTCTGAGAATGTGTGTGTTTGTGTAAGAGTGAGTGTGTGTCTGAGGGTGTGTGTATGTAAGGGTGAGTGTGTGTCTGAGGATGTGTGGGCGTGTGTAAGGTGAGTGTGTGTCTGAGGGTGTGTCTGAGGATATGTGTGTGTAAGCGTGAACGTGTGGCTGAGGATGTGTGTGTCTGAGGGTGTGTGAGTGTGTGTGTAAGGGTGTGTGTGTGTATGTGTGTGTGTGTGTGAGGAACTCAGAGTCACAGGTTCAAATTCAGTTTTTAAGGTGGACTTTGGAGATGGGGAAGGTTCTTTTCTCTTTATTCCTTAGGGTCCTGGTTTCGGCGGGGCCCAGCCTCTCTCTTCACGGCAGCAGGTGGGATGAGTGCGGACAGTCCTGCTCCATCCTGTGGCGCTTTATCTGGATCCCCAGATGACACTGGAGGAGAGAAAGAAGGCAGGATACATTAGTCTAGGTCTTTCTCTAGTGTCTTTCATGAGAACTTTGTAATTGGGACACATCTGATGCTAGCATGCAGCCCCTTCCAGGGTGCAGAGAGCCAGCAGCAATATTTCTGGAGCTTGCAGAGAGGACAGGGGAGTGGGAAGAATGCTAGCGTTATTATTACCCATTTCTGGCTCGATTCAGTGAGGGCTAACGGCTGCCACCGCTCCTCACAGCCCCTTCCTTTCCACGGAGAGATGCCACGTGGTCTCTCTCCCTCCGTGACCCTGCTTTCCTTCTGCGTCTGCCTCTTGCATTTTCTCCCTCCCTCTGCCCGTCCCTGGCCGCCCCCTCACCTTCAGCAGGGTGATGGTGGTGCTGTAGGAAACACTCAGCAGGAAGAGCACCATGAAGGTGGCAGAGGTCACGCTCAGGTCGTCTCCCTCCTCCTCCTCCTTGGTGTCCACGTCTGCGTACGTCAGGGCTGGCGTCGGGCGAGCTGGGGGTGGGGCGGGTACAGAGGGAAGAGCCTGGGTTACACTCCGCTCCTGCCACAGCCGGGCACACGTATCTTTCTAACTTGTCTTTCTTAATGGCAAATCCAACTTATTTATAAAGCGACATGAGTGGCCCAACGCGCAACCAAGGTGCCCAGAGCCACCACGAGGGACCCCTTCCCCCCGCCTCACACCACACAGCCTGTCTTTGCCTTGGTCTGATTGGCATTTCCTTTCTTTTTGAGTGTCCCGGTAGGGTTTCCTCTCCGCTTCCGGTGCACGACGTTCAGAAAGCAGTGAATTAGGGTCTCTGTCCCCGCACGCAGCCCTGTCCAGGAAGGCGTGGGAGTACGTCAGGCCCCGGAAGGTCACGTTGTGCCCCGTGGCCTGGCCTTGAGCATCGCACTCCTTCTGCACTAACGCCGGAGCTCAGCTTGGGGAGCAGGCCTGCCGATTAATGCCATGGCAGGGGTCAGAGAAGGGGGCCCAGAATGGGGCTGGGTCTGCACCCGAAGCCCTATGAGATGAGCCTCGAGGACCTAAATATTTATGTACACTAGGGGAGGGGAGGAGGGATTGACCTAGGCCTTCGGATACCTCCAGAAAAGAAGCCTGCATTTTCCAGCAGAAAGGAGATTAAGGAACAAGGACCCCCGTGGTTATTAGGATCCAAGGGGGGGTGGGGGGTGGCCATTTCTTCACGGAAAGGGAGGTGCTTTGCAGTTCAGCAGCCTCTCCGGGAAGTAACAGAATCCCCGAACGCCCGGGCCGGTCGCCGGCTGTGAAGGAGCGAAGAGAAACTCAGCGATCGTACTGGGGCTCTGCAGTGTCGCACCGGGAACGAGACTGGGCAGGCGCTTCACGGACCTTTACGTTCCTGATCTGGCGTCATGTTCTCTCTTTCTGACTTTGTTTCCAGCTGAATGCTATATCCTGCTGTTTCATCTGCACGTGATACGTCTTAAGAACATAAGAAAATGCCATACTGGGTCAGACCAAGGGTCCATCACGCCCAGCATCCTGTTTCCAACAGTGGCCAATCCAGGCCATAAGAACCTGGCAAGTATCCAAAAACTAAGTCCATTCCATGTAACCATTGCTAATGGCAGTGGCTATTCTCTAAGTGAACTTAATAGCAGGTAATGGACTTCTCCTCCAAGAACTTATCCAATCCTTTTTTAAACACAGCTATACTAACTGCACGAACCACATTCTCTGGCAACAAACTCCAGAGTTTAATTGTGCGTTGAGTGAAAAAGAACTTTCTCCGATTAGTTTTAAATGTGCCCCATGCTAACTTCATGGAGTGCCCCTTAGTCTTTCTATTATCCGAAAGAGTAAATAACCGAGTCACATCTACCCGTTCTAGACCTCTCATGATTTTAAACACCTCTATCATATCCCCCCCTCAGCCGTCTCTTCTCCAAGCTGAAAAGTCCTAACCTCTTTAGTCTTTCCTCATAGGGGAGTTGTTCCATTCCCCTTATCATTTTGGTAGCCCTTCTCCATCGCAATTATATCTTTTTTGAGATGCGGTGACCAGAATTGTATACAGTATTCAAGGTGCGCTCTCACCATGGAGCGATACAGAGGCATTATGACATTTTCCGTTTTATTCACCATTCCCTTTCTAATAATTCCTAACATTCTGTTTGCTTTTTTGACTGCCGCAGCACACTGAACCGACAATTTCAATGTGTTATCCACTATGATGCCTAGATCTCTTTCTTGGGTTGTAGCACCTAATATGGAACCCAACCTTGTGTAATTATAGCATGGGTTATTTTTCCCTATATGCATCACCTTGCACTTATCCACATTAAATTTCATCTGCCATTTGGATGCCCAATCTTCCAGTCTTGGACGGTCTTCCTTCAATTTATCATAATCTGCTTGTGATTTAACTACTCTGAACAATTTTGTGTCATCTGCAAATTTGATTATCTTACTTGCGTATTTCTTTCCAGATCATTTATAAATATATTGAAAAGTAAGGGTCCCAATACAGATCCCTGAGGTACTCCACTGTGAACCTCTCTCCACTGAGAAAATTGCCCATTTAATCCTACTCTCTGTTTCCTGTCTTTTAGCCAGTTAGCAATCCACGAAAGGACATCGCCACCTATCCCATGACTTTTTACTTTTCCTAGAAGCCTCTCATGAGGAACTTTGTCAAACGCCTTCTGAAAATCCAAGTATACTATGCTGCTGTGGATGGGCCATAACAGTCTCACATTTGTATGTTCAGGGAGGAAAAGTGTCCGACTTCTTCAGTAAGATTGACCTCTCTTAGCCGCTCTTCAGAAACGTCGCAGGTCATTTTGGCCCCAAACATTAAATCGGTTGTGTTTGACATTCGGCCTTCCACAGATAGGACCTGCCCTTCTTTGCCTGCTGTCCAGAAGCATTTATTTAAACATTTTGGGCAGATTTTTGGGTCCCCCAACGGTGAACACTTTTGTGAAGGCTGTACAACCGGGATGAAATGGTTTTCCTGTGAATGAGAATTTTCTCTCCGTGGTTCAGATTTGAGGGTGGAAAAAAAAAAAAAAAGTAAAATAAAAACTTATATAAAAAAGTAAAAAAGCGCGCGAGCCGACATCTTTCAGCTTCAGACATTGAATTTCATGCATTTTTTTTTTTTTGGAAGGGAGTAGAAGTAAAGCCCCAGGAAAACCTGGCCGGAAAGCAGAAGCGTGCCCGGGACCTGCCACGGGCATTTCATCAGATCCTCAGGAGCAAACCTCCAGCAGTGGGGAGAGGGCAGGACGGAGGCCTCGCTTGGAATACCGGGCGCAGCTCTGGAGATGGCACCTCCGAAAGGATATGATCTGTGGTTGGTGTTGGTCAAGACGTCGGCTTACTGGAGGCATCGGTGGATATGGGGAGAGGCTTAAAGATCTAAACGCGGACCCCCCCTGGAGGAAAGGCGAGACAGGGGAGATAGGATGGGAGACACTCGGGAACCTCCAAGGTTTCCACGCACAGGAGGCGAGGGGATGAGGGTGGAAGGGGGCAGGCTCAGGAGTGATCTTAGGAAACATTTCTTTACAGAGAGGGTGGTGGGGACAAACCCAGAATCTGAATTCAGGAAAGCCCGGGAGAAACACAGAAGGATCTCTGAGGGAGTGAGGGGAATTGTAGAGCGGAGCAGCTGCTGTGGATGGGGCCATAACAGTCTCACATTTGTATGTTCAGGGAGGAAAAGTGTCCGACTTCTTCTTTTTCCTGGCACATTTTCTTTTTGGTGGAATTTATTTATTTTTTGCTTTCTGAAGTTGCAAGAAATTAATTCCTGGGGGGAAAAAGAAGGATTGCCACCGTCCTGAAACGGCGCACTAAGCTGCCCCCCGCCCGCGGACCTTGGAGCGCCAGTGTGTACCACCCTCCTCGTGGATCGATCCGGAAGATCCCTGGCGCTGAGCCGGTTTCAGCCTTGAGTAAAACCCAAGCTGCCCATGGTCCGAGATGAAAAAGGGGAGGGGTTTCTAATTCTGCCATCGGGGGGGGGGGGTCCCCCGGTACGATGGAGTTTTAGAGCAAAGGAGTGATGGCGCCATCGTGTGGACAGGGAGCAGAATGCAGCTCTTTGTTTCCTGTGGATGGGATTGTTCTGGGGAGTCATGGATATTCACACAAGCATTCCCGGACTCAAACTGATATACCTTCCACGCCAATCCTTACCTTCACATACACCATGACAAACCTTCTTGTTTGAATTTTATATTATTTTACACTATCGTTACATGTTTGAATTAAAAACCTGTCCTTTCTCTTCTCTCTCTGCCAAGTTCTAATCTCCCTGTTATTTGTAACTGCCTTTTTCCGCACCATTGTTTTAGTTTTGTTTACGATGCACACTTGTTTTAATGTGAACCAGCATGATGGGACTGCGTTCTCGAATGCCGGTATATAAAAACCCTAAATAAAATAAATAAATATTTCTGTCCGTTTGAAACAGACAGGAAAGTCGTGAGGACATAGCCATTGTAACGTGTGCTTTGTGTATGACATGAGCCTGCAACTGTTACTACTGACACACACACACACGTGTGTGCGCATCAGGGACCTGTAACTTGTACTGGTTTCATGCGGTTATGACACTGCAGCTAATTACATATGCTTGACAGGCTAGTAGTAATTAATACCTGTGACTTTAACAGGGTTGTGTGGTTTTTGTTTTTTTTTTTTTAACAGACGTTTTAATCTTCCTCCTTTGCCAGTGGTCATTACAGCAGCAATGCTTGGTGGAACCTTAACAAATGAAGAGAGTTCCTTGTTTGTCAGTTCTTGTTGTTGCTTCTGCCAGTTAGGGAGGTGTGAGTGCAGGAGCATTTGATGATATGGATAGCTCTCTCTTTTTTTTTTTTTCTGATCCAGGAAAGCAATGTTAGGTTACAAAGCTCAATTGCCCATGCACATTCTAATAACGGGTCCCATTAACTTGGTAAGGCTGTCTTGGAAGGTTTGAGATGTATTTGCATAGAGTAGCATCTTTCTATCAGATAATCCATGGATAAATGTCTCCATCTAGTGGCTAATTTGTGCACTGCAGCTGTAATGTTCCTCATGGAGCCAGTTTCTCTGTGGAAATTTGTTTGGAAACTGCCCATCCAAGGCACCACAGCTATTTTTATTATAATATTAATTATGCATATATTTGCATATTTGTGTGTATTATTCACCATTACAATTAAAGGTTTGAGGTTTATGAAAATGAACCAAAATAGAATGAAATAACATACCCCAGGAGTAGGAGATACTGTGATGGTGGACACTGTGGCAATGTATTCTGTGACTGCTCACAGGAAAACAAATGGGAAAGATCTTGCCCAAGGACAAGAGACACTGCGAAAAGGGCCACTGGGCCACTTTATTCTTACCGAATGTCCAATAAGCAGAGACATATTCGTGGGACAGGAGACACCATGGTAGGGAGCACTGGAGCATTTTATTCTGTGACTGTTGCCCTCTGGTGGCAAATAGTTGCTATGGCACATGCATATTTTTTGTGGGTGGGGCTTATGCTGTGACAGGCCCATTCACAGGGGATGTAAACATCCCTCCATGTTGCCCTACTCTTATAACCTACTCCCCCACGATAAATAATGGAGATAAAGTCTGAACGTTCTACCAGCTGACTCTTTCAACTTTCCCTCCACCCTGCAGTTCTACACATCAAAACCCCACAAACATTCTCTAAAATTCAAAAGCAGGGTGATTTCTTTCTTAGCTGAGTTTATTTTCTGGTTTGTGGGGGTGCACATGGGTTTTATTCGACGCATGGGATAAAGATATATATTTATATATGCAGGAAGGTTCCTTTTTCTCAAGGTCCCTGAATGTGAATTGGTGATGGCGATTGGGTGTGGCATTGGGACTCGGGGGGGGGGGGGGGGAGGGGGAGGGGAGATGGGGTGGGGGGCGACTGAAGATCCTCAGGGACAGGACATAGTGGAGTCGGACATGATGACGGAGACATTGACATAGGTTGGTTTACCAGAGAACTTGTCGAGACTTCGCTGGGTGAGGTACATGGGCAGGGCTTCGTGGCCAACCACACAGGCATAGGATTTCCCTTGGTTCCAGTCAGAGTAGGAGACGCACATCTTGCTGTAGACAAAGTAGGATTCATTGAACTCCTCATATTGTGGTGGGGTGGTAGAGTAGGCCTGCAGGTCCATTTCCTCGTCCCCTTCGGTCCACTTCAGAAAGATCTCGCTGGGCAGGAAGCTTTTCACCAGACAGGTGCAGCAGACCATCTCCCCCTGGGCAAGTTCCTCTGGTGTAGGGGAGAACACAGAGACCACTGGAGGGAGAGGTATAATGTCTGTGGAGGGAAGAATTCATAAGAAGATAAGGTTTGCCATACTGGATTAGACCAAAGGTCCATCAAACACATCATGATAGATTGGGCAAGAGGGCCAGGGTGTGGACTAGAACAGGAGTGGAGGATTTCAGAAGACAAGCAACTCATATTCAACATGCCAGTCCCACAGTTACTCCGCACACCTATTTCACCTTCCCGCATTTAGCATACTTATTTCATATTAGCAGATCTGTCCCACTGCCCTACATTCAGCATTCATATCAGGAAGCAATGGTTGGGGTGAGTATAGCGAGAAGGGGTGGACTCACTTTTTTTCTTGAAGATGGTCTTCACGATGGGGGCTGTGAGCCCTGGATACTCCATGGTGCAGGTAAAGGGCTCACTGGATTCCCAGTCCTCGTTACAGATCTCCAGGTAGCTGGTGACGCTGTAGGAGCCATTGTTGTGCTGCACGGCGTCTTCGGTTATGATCACCTTCTCTCCTGACTTCTGGCGGTTCCAGGTGAAGCTGTAGCCACTGTTTTTGGGCAGGTTGGAGGCCAAGCAGCCAACTTTTGGCCTCTTGTTGATCAGCAGGTCCTCAGGCGTTGGGGGAAGCAAGAAGACATCAATGCGAAGGCAGTTTAGACCATCTGATGGAGGAAGAGATGAGAGGAGTTCGGTAAGGTTGGGTTTAAACTATTGGGAGAGGCAAAAGTCATGGTTTGAAGTGTCATTGTCCCTTTTAAAATGACGCCGTCACTGAATGATTAACAGTCCATTGACCATGATGGTTACTGGGTGAAGGGAATCCATGGGCTTCTTCCTGAAGTTCCCAAGGTGTGCACACAGGAGAACGTTGCCTTGCTTGAGCCAATCCCTGTGGTTCTCCAGGTGTGCACGCAAGAAGTATGTTCCGATACCCGAACATATCCCTAAGGCTGTCCATGCATGTACAATCCGCCCAGTTTTCAAAACTGTCCGATGTACATTGCACATCTAAGTAGAGGGGTGGAGATTTCTACTAGTATTTATAAACCGCATGGCGGGAGATGCACAATTTGTACAATAATGCTTCTTTCTGCCCCGAAACCACATGTGTATGTTGTGGTACACGCGCATATTTGTAATCCATGTTAGATAGCTTCATTGGATATCATGGAATACAAGAATTTTTACATAAAAGCAGGAATACGTATACTTTTTCTACGTATAAAAAAAAGAAACCATGCATGAAATTGCAGCAAAGCATGCGCAATAACCCAGATTTAAATACAGAGGCAAGTATTGTGTGAAGTATGCACGTTCTCCGTTTCTGAAAATACTTGTGCACCTATTTGGAATCAGCAGTTCACACTCTGCCAGTTCCACCTCCCCTGACCTTCATCAGTTCACCTGGACCTCCCACCCAAAAACTGCAGACAAAAGACGGGTGCGATTTCAGTTGTGTGAGTCAAGTAGCTGGTGTCAAAGTTTGGAAATGTATGCGAATATACCCTCTTCCAAAATAGTACCGTGCAGTGCGTACTTCAGAATACCACCCTGGACTGCTCTTAGGCTGCTCCTTTTTTCTCTGTTAAAACGTACACGTGATAGTGCAAGTATGCACACACTCTTGAGGTTTATAAAATATCACACGTGTGCGTACATGCTACTCCCCGTAACTCTTTGAAACTTTCCCCCGATAAGAGCAATGTGCCATTACCTCAGCCTATTCCTCAGGTTGCCCTTGTGTGCACATGAGAGGAGTGTTGCATTGCCTGAAGTGTGCTAAAGAGGAATATTCCATTATTGGAGTAAATTCCTAATGTTCAGGCATGCCCATAAGAGGAATTGAGATCTCACCTGAACACTTGCTGATGGTGGCCTCAGCTTTGATGCCTGTTGAATCCTTGGCCCTGCAGGTGATGATGGCTCCACTGTTCCAGTCACCTTGCGACACGTTCTGTGTAGAGAGTAACATGTACTGGCCTTGCTTTTGGGTGACGGAATACTTGACTGATGCGGGCAATAAAACATCCCCCTTGTACCAGTCCAGTTCCACATCAGGAGAGGATAAATTGGACGCCAAGCAGAGGAACCTGACGAAGCCGCTGCCGTCTTGCTCTGGGCAGGTTTCCTGCAGCAGTCTGATGACCGGCTTGCTACGCGGGCCTAGAAGAACCATTAAAAAAGAAGTTACAGTTACCACGTGCAAGACAAGTGACGGGCTCTCTCCCCTCTCCTCAGTGCTGGCGGGCTCTTTCTTGAAGTGCTACGTCCTCCAGAGGTCTTCTAGTCTTCCTTCGGCATACCGCAGCCGTGTGGGAGAGACGCCTGAGAATCGGCCATGACAGAGGTTCTGCCTCCTCCCTCGCTGGCTTGGACCAGCCATGCTTAGCTAGCCCTTTGCAGTCAGAAAGCTGCTCTTGGCGTTTGACCTTAAATGTTGTCTGCCTACTGCGACTTAAGCCATTGTCTCTCATCTTACCCCCAGTGGAAGGAGAGAACAACGGACCATTATTCTATTTCTAATATTCTATATTTGTGTATTAATGCTGCTATCAAGCCACCCCTCAGCCTTCCCCCTCTCTAGGTCCCGAGTCCCCCTCCAGCCTTCCTTCTTAAGTCGTTTCCTAGACTTGGAATCATTTTTTTGGACTTTCTCCCCAAATCCTTGAGTTGCTCTTGAATTGTGGCAGCCTTTCCCTCTTCAGGAAGGGCCCAATCAGTGTTGAGCAGAGCAGGATAGTTACCTCCCTTGTTTTATGAGGGGTAATCCTGTGTTAAGACATCTCAGTCTGAGATTAGGTCTTCTTAACACCAGGTTACAACTCATGCTGGTGACCCCGGGCTCACTTTCCTGCCTGTGTCTTACCTAAATGCACGGTGGTGTTGGTGTTGGTGAAGCTGTGCGACACACTGCAGGAGAGGCTGTTGGTTTTCCATTCTGAGACCGGGATGGTGAGCTCGCTGCTGAGGGTGTAGGAGCTGTTGCTGGAATCCAGCGCGGCTGGAAAGGTCTTCACATTGGATGTTAGGTTCATGGCGCCCTCCGTCCACTGGACTGACACTGGCGTAGGGAAGAATTGACTCACCAGGCAGCCCACAGTGACTGTGTCTCCAGAAGGAAACACGCAAGGGATCAGAGGGAAGACTTGTGGTGGAGCAAATTCAACTATGGGAAGAAAGATAAAAATGATTATTTCTAATAAAATATCATATGCAATTTCTTTTTCTGTCTTTGTCTCAGTTTTTCTTTCTCTCAGGCTTTATCTCTTTCCGTAACAGCACTAAATCCCAAGACTCACAGGGCAACAATCCTACCTAGGAAAAGGCAGCACGGAAAATATTACATCAGACCCTAGAACCCCAACACACCTCCTACTGAGAAAACAGAACAAGCCAGACTGCTACAGATCCTGATACAGAAATTACACACCAGCAGAATCCCTCGCCTCGGTCCCACACGCAGAGCCCGGACAGACCCTCACCAAATACAGAAAAAAGGGACCACAAATTAGAAATAGGAACGCGCAGACAAAAACTGAACTGGAAACCCCCCAAAAAAACAGATTCTGCATGCAGAGAGAAACAGAAAGGCATTTCCCCCTGCACTGTGCAAAATCCAAAGAGAGAAGAGATGCACATTTCCCAAAACAGAGAGAAAACCAACGTCTTCCCAGAAAAGAAAGAGCAGGAAAAACTGTGTCCGAGCCTGGGGGGGGGGGGGAGAAGCAGAGAAACGGCAGCGAGAGCAGCAGAACCTGTGGGATCCTCTCACGGGGCCTGAAACAAAACGGGGGACGTTTTGAGTGGTTCGCCTCCTTCTCAGACTCTCCCAAAGCTTCCCATCGCAGAAGTCCCCCATCCCCACTCCCAATCCATCATCTGAGGTCTCAGTCGCTGAGTTACAACCAGCAGCAGCTTCCAGGGCTGAGGTAAGAGAAGATCTCCACTGTCCCCCCCCCCTCCTCTCTTTCATATTTCATCGCCCAGTCCCTGCCAAACCGGTTTTGTCTTTTGTGTTTCCTGTGGGGTTCAGGGGAATTTCCACCTTGCTGTGATTCATGGAGCCGCCATCACGGACAGGTGGAGAAAGGCCTTGTTGTGTCCACCCCGCGGGGCATGATGGGACTTGTGGTTTTCCAATTTCTGTAAGAAGGGCCGGAACCTCAAGCCCACAGCTGCCATGGGGGCAGAACTGGGACTGGCTCAGCTTGTCCCCTGAGGACCCGGAGTTTGATTTCCATCTCTGCCCTCCATGCTTTTCTAATTCCCTTTGATAGCTGCGATGGCGTGGGCCGCGGCCCCTCTTCTGATCTCCCCTTGGTTCTGACCGTGCTCCTCGCCCATCCCTCCATGGTTCCATCATCTACTGGAGGCCAGGGGCGCACGGGTCCCCGGAGGGGTCCTCCCTCGATGCATTGCCCCGTCCCTGTAGCCAGAATAAAAGGTTTCCAGGGCAAAGCCCCCTCCCAAAATATTTGCCAGTGGAGAGCTCCCTCTCCAGCAGGACCTCGGTTTCTGAGACATCCACGTCCCTGACCACGTGGATGACCAAGGTGGCAGGCAGTGACTTTGTGGGGAGGGGGGGGGGGGGGCAGGAGATGTGGGCACAACCCCTGGCAGTACCGCACGTCATTCCAGTGCAGGTGCGCCTGCTGTGACTCCGGCCCAGCACCACGGCAAATGCAGACGAGGGAGGCCTGTGGCCAGGAGTGGGACAGCCACGAAAAGAACCTCCGGATGCTTCACCAGCAACGGTCACTGACCCAATGCACTACAGGAGAGGGACAGCATTGAGGCGATCCTTCCTTCCCCCCCGCCCCCCTAAACCATCCAAGCCCTCCTGCTCTCTCAGCACATTTCTGGGTATCCCTCCTGCCCGTGGAGCCCTCTGCTCTCTCAGCACATTTCTGGGTATCCCTCCTGCCCGTGGTGCCCTCTGCTCTCTCAGCACATTTCTGGGTATCCCTCCTGCCCGTGGAGCCCTCTGCTCTCTCAGCACATTTCTGGGTATCCCTCCTGCGAGTGGTGCCCTCTGCTCTCTCAGCACATTTCTGGGTATCCCTCCTGCCCGTGGAGCCCTCTGCTCTCTCAGCACATTTCTGGGTATCCCTCCTGCCCGTGGTGCCCTCTGCTCTCTCAGCACATTTCTGGGTATCCCTCCTGCCCGTGGTGCCCTCTGCTCTCTCAGCACATTTCTGGGTATCCCTCCTGCCCGTGGAGCCCTCTGCTCTCTCAGCACATTTCTGGGTATCCCTCCTGCGAGTGGTGCCCTCTGCTCTCTCAGCACATTTCTGGGTATCCCTCCTGCCCGTGGTGCCCTCTGCTCTCTCAGCACAATCCTGCCATATCTCTCCTGGCGGGGGTTCTCTCTGCTGTCTTGTGCATTCCTGCAGTACTGCTCCTGCCTTAGCACATTCCTGTGTATCCCTTCTACCGGTGGAGCACCCTGCTCTCTGAGCACAACCCTGTGTATTCTTGCTGCCTGTGGGCCTCACTGCTCTGTCAGAGCATTCCTTCTCAATCCCTTCTGTCTGTGGTAGTCTCTGCTCTCTCATCTCATTCCTACTGTATCCTTCCTGCCTGCGGTGCTCCCTGCTTGTATCCTTCCTGCCTGCGGTGCTCCCTGCTCTTTCAGTGCACCCCTGCTGTATCCCTCCTGCCTGCGGTGCTCCCTGCTCTTTCAGTGCTTTCCTGCTGTATCCTTCCTGCCTGCGGTGCTCCCTGCTCTTTCAGTGCTTTCCTGCTGTATCCCTCCTGCTTATGATGCTCCCTGCTCTCTCATCTCATTCCTACTGTATCCCTTCTGACTGCAGTGCTCCCTGCTCTCTCAGTGCATTCCTACTATATCCCTCCTGCCTGTGGTGCTCCCTGCTCTCTCAGTGCATTCCTGCTGTATCCCTCCTGCCTGTGGTGCTCCCTGCTCTCTCAGTGCATTCCTACTGTATCCCTCCTGCCTGTGGTGCTCCCTGCTCTCTCAGTGAATCTCTGCTGTATCCCTCCTGCTGCTTTGCTCCCTGCTCTCTCAGTGCATCCCTGCTGTATCCCTCCTGCTGTGGTGCTCCCTGCTCTCTCACTGCATCCCTGCTGTATCCCTCCTGCCTGTGGTGCTCCCTGCTCTCTCATCTCATTCCTGCTGTATCCCTCCTGCCTGCGGTGCTCCCTGCTCTCTCAGTGCATTCCTGCTGTATCCCTCCTGCTGCGGTGCTACCTGCTCTCTCAGTTCATCCCTGCTGTATCCCTCCTGCTGCGGTGCTCCCTGCTCTCTCAGTGCATTCCTGCTATATCCTTCCTGTCTGCGGTGCTCCCTGCTCTCTCAGTGAATCCCTGCTGTATCCCTCCTGCCTGCAGTGCTCACTGCTCTCTCAGTGCATCCCTGCTGTATCCCTCCTGCCTGCAGTGCTCACTGCTTTCTCAGTGCATTCCTGCTGTATCCTTCCTGTCTGCGGTGCTCCCTGCTCTCTCAGTGCATCTCTGCTTGTATCCTTCCTGCCTGCGGTGCTTCCTGCTCTCTCAGTGAATCCCTGCTATATCCTTCCTGCCTGCGGTGCTCCCTGCTCTTTCAGTGCATTCCTGCTGTATCCCTCCTGCCTGCGGTGCTCCCTGCTCTCTCAGTGCATTCCTGCTGTATCCCTCCTGCTGCGGTGCTTCCTGCTCTCTCAGTGAATCCCTGCTGTATCCCTCCTGCCTGCAGTGCTCACTGCTTTCTCAGTGCATTCCTGCTGTATCCCTTCTGAATGCAGTGCTCCCTGCTCTCTCAGTGCATTCCTGCTGTATCCCTCCTGACTGCGGTGCTCCCTGCTTTCTAAGTGCATCCCTGCTGTATCCTTCCTGACTGTGGTGCTCCCTGCTTTCTCAGTGTATCCCTGCTGTATCCCTCCTGACTGCGGTGCTCCCTGCTTTCTCAGTGCATCCCTGCTATATCCCTCCTGCCTGTGGTGCTCCCTGCTCTCTCAGTGCATTCCTGCTGTATCCCTCCTGACTGCGGTGCTCCCTGCTCTTTCAGTGCATCCCTGCTGTATCCCTCCTGACTGCGGTGCTCCCTGTTCTCTCAGTGATTCCTGCTGTATCCCTCCTGCCTGTGGTGCTCCCTGCTCTCTCAGTGCATCCCTGCTGTATCCCTCCTGCCTGTGGTGCTCCCTGCTCTCTCAGTGCATCCCTGCTGTATCTTTCCTGACTGCAGTGCTCCCTGCTTTCTCAGTGCATTCCTGCTGTATCCTTCCTGACTGCGGTGCTCCCTGCTTTCTCAGTGCATTCCTGCTGTATCCCTCCTGACTGCGATGCTCCCTGCTCTTTCTGTGCATCCCTGCTGTATCCCTCCTGCCTGCGGTGCTCCCTGCTTTCTCAATGCATTCCTGCTATATCCCTCCTGCTGCGGTGCTCCCTGCTCTCTAAGTGCATTCCTGCTGTATCCCTGCAGCCTGCGGTGCTCCCTGCTCTCTCAATGCATCCCTGCTGTATCCCTCCTGCTGTGGTGCTCCCTGCTCTCTCAGTGCATCCCTGCTGTATCCCTCCTGACTGCGGTGCTTCCTGCTCTCTTAGGGCCTGATTTTAAAAAGCATTTACTCGAGTAAAAACCAGGTTTACTGGAGTAAATTCACTTTACTTGAGTAAGTGGGTTTTTGAAAATTGCTACAATATATGCCATTGACTTGTCTATAGGATTTACTCACATAAGTGCACTTTACTTGTGTAAATGGCTTTTGAAAATTGCTACAATAGTAGCTACATTTACGCATGTAACTCCTTTTGAAAATTACCCCTTAAGTGAATCACTGCTGTATCCCTCCTGCCTGTAGTGTTCCCTGCTCTCTCATCTCATTCCTGCTGTATCCCTCCTGCCTGTGGTGCTCCCTGCTCTCTCAGTGCATCCCTGCTGTATCCCTCCTGACTGCGGTGCTCCCTGCTCTCTCAGTGCATCCCTGCTGTATCCCTCCTGCCTGTGATGCTCCCTTCTCTCTCAGTGCATCCCTGCTGTATCCCTCCAGCCTGCGGTGCTCCCTTCTCTCTCAGTGCATCCCTGCTGTATCCCTCCAGCCTGCGGTGCTCCCTGCTCTCTCAGTGCATCCCTGCTGTATCCCTCCAGCCTGCGGTGCTCCCTGCTCTCTCATTGCATCCCTGCTGTATTCTTCCTGCCTGTGGTGCTCCCTGCTCTCTCAGTGCATCCCTGCTGTATCCCTCCTGCCTGCGGTGCTCCCTTCTCTCTCAGTGCATCCCTGCTGTATCCCTCCTGCCTGTGGTGCTCCCTGCTCTCTCAGTGCATTCCTGCTGTATCCCTCCTGCCTGTGGTGCTCCCTGCTCTCTCAGTGCATCCCTGCTGTATCCCTCCTGCCTGTGGTGCTCCCTGCTCTCTCAGTGCATTCCTGCTGTATCCCTCCTGCCTATGGTGCTCCCTGCTCTCTCAGTGCATCCCTGCTGTATCCCTCCTGCCTGCGGTGCTCACTGCTCTCTTAGTGCATCCCTGCTGTATCCCTCCTGCTGTGGTGCTCCCTGCTCTCTCAGTGCATCCCTGCTGTATCCCTCCTGGCTGTGGTGCTCCCTGCTCTCTCAATGCATTCCTGCTGTATCCCTCCTGCCTGCGGTGCTCCCTGCTCTCTCAGTGCAGCCCTGCTGTATCCCTCCTGCCTGTAGTGTTCCCTGCTCTCTCATCTCATCCCTGCTGTATCCCTCCTGCCTGTGGTGCTCCCTGCTCTCTCAGTGCATCCCTGCTGTATCCCTCCTGACTGCGGTGCTCCCTGCTCTCTCAGTGCATCCCTGCTGTATCCCTCCTGCCTGTAGTGTTCCCTGCTCTCTCATCTCATCCCTGCTGTATCCCTCCTGCTGTGGTGCTCCCTGCTCTCTCAGTGCATCCCTGCTGTATCCCTCCTGGCTGTGGTGCTCCCTGCTCTCTCAATGCATTCCTGCTGTATCCCTCCTGCCTGCGGTGCTCCCTGCTCTCTCAGTGCAGCCCTGCTGTATCCCTCCTGCCTGTAGTGTTCCCTGCTCTCTCATCTCATCCCTGCTGTATCCCTCCTGCCTGTGGTGCTCCCTGCTCTCTCAGTGCATCCCTGCTGTATCCCTCCTGACTGCGGTGCTCCCTGCTCTCTCATCTCATTCCTGCTGTATCCCTCCTGCCTGTGGTGCTCCCTGCTCTCTCGTGCATCCCTGCTGTATCCTTCCTGCCTGCGGTGCTCCCTGCTCTCTCATCTCATTCCTGCTCTATTCCTCCTGCCCGTGGTGCTCCCTGTTCTCTCGTGCATTCCTGCTATATCCCTCCTGACTGCAGTGCTCCCTCCTCTCTCTCAGTGCATCCCTGCTGTATCCCTCCTGCCTGTGGTGCTCCCTGCTCTCTCAGTGCATCCCTGCTGTATCCCTCCTGACTGCAGTGCTTCCTGCTCTCTCAATGCATTCCTGCTATATCCCTCCTGCCTGTGGTGCTCCCTGCTCTCTCGTGCATTCCTGCTATATCCCTCCTGACTGCAGTGCTCCCTCCTCTCTCAGTGCATCCCTGCTGTATCCCTCCTGCCTGTGGTGCTCCCTGCTCTCTCCGTGCATCCCTGCTGTATCCCTCCTGCCTGCGGTGCTCCCTGCTCTCTCAGTGCATCCCTGCTATATCCCTCCTGCCTGTGGTGCTCCCTGCTCTCTCAGTGCATCCCTGCTGTATCCCTCCTGCCTGTGGTGCTCCCTGCTCTCTCAGTGCATCCCTGCTGTATCCCTCCTGACTGCAGTGCTCCCTGCTCTCTCAATGCATTCCTGCTGTATCCCTCCTGCCTGCGGTGCTCCCTGCTCTCTCAGTGCATCCCTGCTATATCCCTCCTGCCTGTGGTGCTCCCTGCTCTCTCAGTGCATTCCTGCTGTATCCCTCCTGACTGCAGTGCTCGCTGCTCTCTCAATGCATTCCTGCTATATCCCTGCAGCCTGCAGTGCTCCCTGCTCTCTAAGTGTATTCCTGCTGTATCCTTCCTGCCTGTGGTGTTCCCTGTAATCTTTCTCAGCTGGTGCTATAGATACAGCTATGGTGAAGGACTCTATTTTCTATTTGTAAATTTCCTTAGATTTTACCTGAGATGTGGTTTTGAAACTCTACAGCGGATATTTAGGGGGATTCTGAGAGGAAATGCAGTGTCTTAAGCTGCAGCTGAAGGAAGGAGATTTTACACTCGATCTTAGCCAAAAGGCCAAGAAGCCATGAAAGGAGATTTTAAAAGAAAGCAAGCTGGATCATTTTGAAGCTTTTCTTAAATAGAGAGATCTTTCAAGACATATTTTTCCTTTGCTTCTCATCCCTCTTCCTCACTGATGTCAAGACACAGAGTCAAAAAGTGAAAACAAAAAAAGGATTTACCTCTTCATTCAATTGCTCTTCCACCTCTCCAGCAGAAGCAAGATGGCCTCCAACCTCATGCTCTCTTCTTGACTCCCTCCTGAGTCTGTAGGTTCCAGTTTAATTCTCTTTTCCATTAAGAATAGCTGTCTTCAATTTTCCTTTCAGTGGAGACTGGGGTGCTCTCAGCCCCTCTCTCTAGCTCTGTTGTCTCGAGAGAGCATTGTTCTCTTGTCCTCTCCTTGAGTCATTACTGATGTCATTCTGTTTATTAGTTTGTGGCTTCCGTGGGCTTGAAGAACACAAAGCGTTCCCAGACTCAGTGGGCACCAGCAGACTCAGTGGGTGGCTGCAGATGTTGGTGTGGTGGGCACACCAAGGGCCTTTGCGCTTGTTGAGGTTTCTCTTGCCCACCACGAATCTGTCTGGCACTCGTGGAAATTTAATTAAGGGAGGGTGTTGAAGAGCCTGACGGTACAGGGTTCATAAAAGAAGACCGTACCCCCGTTACGTGCTTATGGGGATTTAGGTGCTCCGGTAAGACACGACACATAATTTGCACTCCCTACTTATGGCAAACTTCAGAAGAGGGAACGTGACAGTACAACCGAATGTTACATTGCCCCATCTATAACTTTAGCAGAAGAAGCCATCTAGGTGGAAGACTCTATCTGTATAACAGGGAGACTCTTGTCATTATAAGGCTGACTCTGTTACTGTCATGGCGAGAGAGTTCATCATTGTTTCGGGGATACTCTTGCACTGTCAAAGTAAGATGCTGAGACTGTAACAGGTTCTTTTTCATGCCTTGAAAAGGAGTGAAGAGCCAGGGCCATGATAAAAGGCTCATGGTATCATGCAGTATTGGTCACTAGCCGCCTTCTCTGGCCACCGGGATGAGGGTCGTTGCTTGACGGAAGAGATGGAGTGGTGGTCAGTGTTAGGGCAGGAAATGCCTCCGTTGTATGGGGAACGTGGGGGGGTGGGTTACGTGCAACCCCCTCGAATCTGGTTCTTGTGCGTTCACTGCTTAGTAATCATCAACAACAAAACCCCATGCAGATGTTTCCTGCTGACTGAATCAGCAAACCTCCCCAGCCAGTTACGGCAAGGGTTTTTTTACAGCTGGCTAAGGCTGCGGTGCTGACAGTCTATTCTTAGAGCTGTTTCAGCTGTTGAAATCATTCCGATCCTTCTGCTTTTTTTTTTCGTTCTGATTTTAACTTTTTCCCCCCCCCAGGAGACATCTGGGTGCACATTACCCTTTTATGAAAGCTTTTCGTGCTCAGCTGTTTCTTCTGTTACGAAGCTCGGTGACTTGGAGGTGGTGCTGCTTTGCTGATTGTCATGAAACACCCCCCCCCCTATCCCATGCAGGCATCACGCTGACTCATCTAAAGCATGGAGAAGGCAGGAACTTTGCAGAGAAGGTGTTGAGACTCAGGAGCATGAGCAAAATAATAGATGCATATATTTTATTTTAAAAAATGTAAGAGAAAATAGGAGAGAAAAAACTTGAGAATAAGATCAAAAGAGGATGCATTATTATTTAATTTGGCACTCCGAGGAATGGGAATGCACAGTATACAGAGTTGTACAGAGAGACAGACAGACACAGACACACTATAGGGGAATTTTAAGCTAAAATAATCAATAGACATCTACACACTATGGGGGCGATGGTCCAACAGCTCATATAGTTGCAAACTACATGGACGCTTATTGTTGGGTTTTGATCTTTTTATCTATTAAACATTTTTAACATCAATATATCACAAGAAGACCTTGCTGTGAGAAATAGAAACTGACCCCCCTCCCCCCCAAGCACTGTAAATATCCAAGCAATGACATGGGAATACTCTTGGGGGAAGGTCTGGCCATTACTTGCTTCTACGGCTTGGTTGGGAGGTCTCCTTATCCTTAGGGTAACCCGCACAGAGCGGCAGTTACAACCCTCCCCATGTTGCTGGGCTGGGTGGACGGACTATGCTGGTTACCTGCTTTCATATTACTTTGAAACGAAGTACATGGGAGATCGCACTTAGATTGGGCCACAGTTCATAAGGATGGGGGGAGGGGGCGTTTTGAAGGAACATGGGTGCTTTTAACGCTCATATTTTCTGCAAAACTTTCCAGCCCGCGTCGTTACTCTTTCATAACCATCAAGTGTCACATGCATGTGATAAAAGCATCCACATGCTTTGAGAGTTGTGCAGATGGTGGGAAGGGGGGAGAGGAATAAAATAACGCATGTGTACCCTGATCTAGACACGCCCACAGAATCACTAAAAGTATGTCCCTCCCCGAATAACTTGCGTGCATTTTTAGCCGTATTTTCACTCAAGTCGTCTTGCCTGGGCAAATGCCTTTGAAAATTACCATGCCCCTGTGGCAAGCGTACTGCACAGTGAAAGTTACAGAAGAAGGATCAAGACTGCTGGCGTTGTATGCCGACGTCCTCTCCTGATTCACAGAATGCGTAAAGATAAGGGTAAGTGATGGTGGCATAAGCATCCGCCCCCTCCTGGGTGCCTCGGTCCTGCCCCATGGCAAGACCGGCCGGATGGACTTATCCAGGGTTTTGTCGGTGAAAGTCAGCGGACACGTGTGCCAAATCTCTGCCCATGATCCCAGCAAGCTGCTGTGACTGGGGCCAGGGATGAGTCCAAACGTTCAGGCCTAGATATGAAAGTACCATAGGTAGGAAGGTAACTATACATGCAAAGGACGTTCCCCCAAGGTGAGAAACCGTGTCCTTATTAAAGGGGTATTCTTAATGTGGAGTCCTGGCTCGGTTCATTTCCAGCTTATATGCTTACTGCGTACAACTTTCAAATCAGAAGGGGAGTTTACCTTCCTGTACAGTAGAAACCAAAGAACAATTAGCCAAACAAGGAAGGCATCACCTCTGCTGAAGATGAGGGACACGTAGGGAGACTTGGAACATCTTCAGGAAGGGTGCACACCTCTCAACTTGTTCAAATCCTTTAGTGATACTTTGCACAAGTCCTGGTTTCTCTGACTGTGGTCCTTTGTAAAGAAACAGCTCAGGCAGGACTAGAACCAGTAATCTTCTGGTCTCTAGGCCTTCCTCTTGGTTGAAGCTATTTTATTTGCTCAGCTGTAATTGGTATCTCTCACCATTAGAGGGGGGTGCACATCACATATTCCATTCCCTATAAAAAGTGCTAGAGACCCTGAGCACACAAGAGAATATAACACATTATTCATGTTTACTTAATGAATTGTGACACACAGAGACTGAATCTAAGAGTTTGATGGATCAAATCCATAGCTGGACGTTACTGTGAGGAAATGTCCAGGCCAGGACCAGCGACCTCCCAATACATAGCCAGCAGTTCTACCGCTCAGCTGAAAAGGGTGAGCGCATCGTGCTTGTTATGCTGAAGTAGCTGGAACTTTATTTTTCCTCAGCCAACGTTATCTCCCACCACTCAAGGTAGGTCATCCCAACTTTGGCATTCTTGATTTATCATATCTCTTGACAACGGCGAGCTACAAATCCCAGAATGTTTGAGAGCTGGGAGAAGTGAGAAAACCAGGACTGGCTCCGGTTGTATCTGATGGATTGGACTTAGCTGAGAAGGATGGCAGGGGTCATCCAGTCCAGTCTTTTGAGATTGACAGGTCTCTGGTGTGCTCCTTTATGCTTTGTCTTCATATTCTCAAGGTGGAGGAACCGATGTTTAACTCTTGGTCCAGCACGGTTATGAACTGGTCACTCTCCTGTCCGTACTGCACAGCTCTTGAGATAAACCACTTTACCTAGGGATAGAACAGGCATGGGGGGAAGGGTTTTTAGATGTTAGTCGAAGGAATTGTGCGACTGAGAAATCTTTCAGATGTTCCGTACTTAAAACAAGTCATGCAATGGAGAACTCTAGGGCTGCCTTTATAATACATCATCTGGCTTTAGAGATCCTGTAATGATTCCCCTTCCCACCCTGAATAAGAATAACATGACATCACTACATCCTGGTCCCTCCAGAAAAGACGTGGAACACATTGTCCCCCACTGATGATGACATCCCAAGTAGCGAGAGAATGTGCTCGTGACGAGTGGAGGAGCAGGCTGTGAACCAGGGAAGCCAGATTCAGATCCCACTGCCACTCTGTGATGTTGGGGAACTCATTTCACTCTTTAGAGGCTCAGGCGCAAACTTACATCCAGATGCATTCAACCACAATGTGATTTCATGGGGTTCCCCCCCCCCCCCCAAAAAAAAAACAACCCACCGTGGCCCTATGGTGCGTTCTTTTGTCTCATGATCAAACATTGCGGGATAGTGGCCCCAACCTCAAGGGACCACCATCACTTTAAAGGGCCAGCCACTTAAAACATTGCCGGCAAAAGGAAAAGTTGAGCAGGGGTCATGGCTGACTCTGAGCTCCCGCACCCCCCAAACTTTTAAAATTAGAAGAAGGTCCTCCGATGAGGCCTGGGAAGTTGTTTCTTTATAACTTTCTTGCTCAGTGAGAAAACAAAATGGAAGATAGATTGAGCGTCCTTCAGTGTCGGGATTCTTTATTTGGCTCATAGCAAAAGCAAGTTAAAACAGCAAGGGCCCAACTTGGGCCGAGTTTCGCCCAATCAAAATGGGCAGCTAACAGGGGCTAGGAAACATGATATAAGGACATATAATGCAGTCGCGAGAACTATCACAAATGCCCGTAAATCTGACCATATTACCCCTATCCTTAAAGACCTTCATTGGCTTCCGATCCCTTCGCGCATCCTCTATAAAACCCTTACTATTGTTCACAAATCCATCTACAGAGACAACTCCAATTGGCTTGATGAGCCCTTCCGCCTCACACTCTCTAACCGCCCTACCAGAGCTGCCAATAAAGGAACCCTCCACATCCCATCCCTCAAGAAGGCTCACCTCACCTCCACGAGGGACCGGGCCCTCTCCATTGCTGGTCCCACCCGCTGGAACTTACTACCCACAAACCTCCGACTTGAGCCTTGTACCATCAAATTCAAAAATAAATTAAAGACCTGGCTTTTCAAACAGGCTTACCCAGATTAGATCCCCCACGTCTTAACCCCTTTGCTGCATCAGTACGTGATTTGAACTTATCTATTAAATTATGTTACATTGTTTAACATGTTATTTTCTACAGTCTGATTTCTTGTTTGCCAGTTTCCGGCTATTTTTCTCCCCTGTTCTCTGTAGTCCCATCCCCTGTCCCTGTTTGATGTATTTTCCACCTTCAGTTCTGATGTAAACCGGTATGATATAACCTCTAATGCCGGTATAAAAAAGCCTTAAATAAATAATAAATACATATAAAGCCAGCAATTCAAACTAACAGATACAATAAAATAACTAAGGACAAATGAACAATAAACATAAATAAAACGATAATAAAAAACTAATTTGATTAATAGAAAATAAGGAAATGACATAGATATAAACATGAGTACAATAAAAACATAAATATGTGACTTTAAAAATATATAATCAAATATGTATAATATAAATATAAAATACAATATGGATGTTATAATGAATCTCTAGGTGTCAATTATATGATAAATGTATTAATATATGTTTTGTATGCACCAAAAAGAAAAACAATACTTAGATAAAGAAAAAAAGGGGGAATTAAACTGTGTGACAGCATAAGCGATTTGCTGCAGCTCGATGCATCACCCAGTTGGATTTGTAAGTCCTCTGGGGACAGGGAAATACCTACATACCTAAATGTCATCTGCTTTGAAATGGCAAAAGGACAGGCAGTTCTGGCTTATAGTGTTTGACTCATAACTCGTTCCTTCCTTTGAGACTTTTAGGCCTTCCATAACCAGCAGTCTCATCATTTGACCGTCCTCAGGGCTGTCGCTGGGGGCACTCTAGCTGGTCACCTGTTGCCTCCTTACCTTCACCAGGGTGATGATGGCACTGTAGAAGACACTCAACAGGAAGAGGACAATGAAGGTGCCAGCTGTGGTCCAGAGGTTGTCAGATTCTTCCTCTCCATCATCTTCGCTGTAGCACTCGGGTTCATAGGACCATACTACAGGTGAGTCCCGCAGGAAGCAGGCAAAAGGAAATAAGAATGAAGACAAAGGAAGCAGACAAGTGGACACAGGAACACAGTACTATTTCCTTACCAAAAATATAGCAGTACTATAGCCATGCTTTCTCTCTCTCTAGATATCGATATGCAAAATTTCTGAAAGAGGGCACTTTAATAGGCCCTCTAAAAGTGGAACAGAGATCTGCAAAGGGACCTATCAAACATGTAATAAGCTTTTAATAACACGAGATAAGAATTCGACTTGGTTAGACGCAAAAAGTATGGCCGACGCAAAAATGGGTAGGATTAGAGGTCGAAACCTCTGGTGGAACTTCCTGAATTCATTTTCAATCAGACGTCTAAATGGCGTGGACTCAATCAGAAACTCAGCCTATGTAACTGGAACCCCGATCTTCAGACGTCCCGTTTTCTGTGCGCATAATCTTACATAGGTAAAATCCCGCAACTGGTGGGACCACAGCATTGCCCTGGGGCGGAGGGGGAAAGAAGGCCAACCGTCTCTCTACAACCCCAGCCCGTCGCCATGCATGGGGGTCTCACTCACAATGTTTACATTTTGTGGTGGTGGTAAGCAAAATTACGTGGCTCGGTTTTTGGAAGCCATTGTTGTGCTTTTGGAAGTCAAAGCGATAACATGACCATGGCTTTCAGTGGACCAGGGACACATTTTGGAAGGCAGCTCCAGTTACCGTCAGAGCTCAGAAATTTGTTGCAGATTCATTTGAAAGCAAACATCTCCCACGCTGGTGTGATATGTGCGGCTTCACAGACCTGTACGTTAGGTAAGTGGCAGGTAGTGAAGGTTGCCATCTAGAGACATGGGTAAATACTAAGACAGGCCTGTATGTAGCATCTAGGGCTCAGGCAGGTCTGGTGTAGCATGCAGCAGAGAATACAGGTCTATGCCGCGTCGTACACCTGAGCGTGGTTGTGATGCAGGCAGGTGCGCAGAGTTTGAGGTCTCGTGTCTCTTCGTGTGTGTGTGTGTGTGTGCACGTGTGATTTTAGAAAGGTCTGTGTGTATTCAGGTCTATTTTGGTGCATAGCACGTTTGAAAACGAGTCACCAAATATGTAGTCGAAAAGCAAACCGGAAGCCGATCCAAGATGGCTGTGTAGCGAACAGAAGAAAAAAAGATCGGTGTCTAAAAAATGTTTATTCACAAGCAGTAATACTCCGTGAGTGCATGTTACAGTTCTTGCTAGGCGATCCGGCGAAATTAACATTAATGACTATTTCGGTTTGAAAAAGGCTTGTGAATAAAATATTCCAGCCAGAGGAATCGTTTCCATGGTCCGGATGACATAAGCAGCTGCATCATTGAGGATTCAAACTGTACATAAATGCTACGAGTATATAGACTGACAGACAGAGCGGGAGTCAAACTTCTCAATATCTAACAATTATCTAACAACATTATAATATATATAATATAATTATCTAACAATAATAATATATATAATATAATTATCTAACAATAATTATAACAATATCTAACAATTATCTAACAACATTATAATATATATAATATAATTATCTAACAACATTATAATACCACCTGTTTAGCTAGACTACATTAGGCACCGTACCTTTTAATTATGTTATTAACCCCATATATCTTAACCCAAGTTAATTCGACCTGTTCATTGTAAGACATTTACTTGTCATTGTTATTGTTGAGAATGTAAACCGAATTGATCAATAATTCTGTTATTGGAAAGTCGGTATAGAAAAATGCTAAATAAATAAATAAATAAATATCCACCCTGCTGACATGTATAACCCCTGAGGCAGCTCTTCAAAAAGAGTGAAACTCGGCCAGAGTTGGGCTCGAATATTGTCAGAATAAAAGTTATTTTATACACCGATCTTTTCTTTTCTGTTCGCTACACAACCAAATATGTAGTGACACCACTAGCCCAAGATATTCAGGCCGTTTTCTCTCTTCTGATCTTGTATGCATAACTAGTCAGGGAATATTTTAAAAAACATTATTTTCAGTAAAAATGCTTCTTGTTTTTCAGCCGCACTCTCTCTTCCCCACTCAGTCTCGTGCATCTCCCCATTTAACTCTCTCTTTCCCATTTTTCCCCCCTGTCTTTGATGGTGGCCACATCCCAACTGCAAGACTTGCTAATACTTAGTGTTTATGGATCCTCGCATTCAGCTTTTAATGTAAAATATTCCCCCGAATCCTTGGCCAAGTTGTCTCCTGATCATTTTCTGGATGTTCTGGGCCCTGTTTCATGCCGAAGCAAAAGCGCCTAAGTACGATCTCCCCGTCTCTCTATCTGTCGGATCCCTGTCACGGCCACATATTAGGCAGGCTGTAGCTAAATGGATTCCACTGAAGTTTGTTTTGGGAGATTCTCTCTAATATAAGAGGCTAAAATAGTACTTTGGACCTGGCGAAAAAAATGCCCGTGAGGAATTCTATGGAACTTTGTGATGTGCGGCCAAGGCTCATAAGTATCAATTCGTTTCCAGTTCTTTTCTGCCAGAAGAGATGACTTTGTAAACCGTTGTGATCTTATCTTGGAACGATGGCATATAAAACACCTAAATAAAAATAAAATAAAAGAGGCTCCGTACTAGTGGGTTTAGCAGTAGACCAAACCATTTCTACAGGCAGTGTTAGGGGTCTTAGAATACCTTTTGTTGGTAATTATCACAGTGATATTTAGCCTCTCACTGAAATTTCCGTTGTATCTGTCGATTTTACTGGCGATGCCCAGGAACCTCACAGCCTCGCTGTTCAGGAATGGCCTGCAGGTCATAACGCTCACTATCCTGGTGTCAGTTGGAAGGCTGAACTAGTGTTGTCAGTGGCTCCAGGTCATCGGGAACAAAGTGAGCCAGTCCTGAGGGATTTCCAAGTGCATTCCATGGACTTGTGGCTCCGGTTTCATTATGTGAAGGAGGAATAGCAGGTCCATAGATGCCGTAATGGAAGAACCAAGAGTGGCTTCTGTCTGTTAGGATTTGGAGCCCTCTTGGGAACTTTGCCATCTGCCCAGCTACTTTCAGTTGCTTTTAGCTTTCACGAGCTTGACCTGCAAGTCATGTCATGTTTTCTAGAGTGGACGTTTGTTAAGGTGGCCAGGAGATACTATTGGGATATGACCCTTTGAGTTCTGGCTCCACGAATGCTGAGGGCTTTGGATCATCTCAAGTAAGGCAGCAACTCTGGTTTCTGGAAGACCTAAATCACTGGTGAGCAATTAATCAGGAGGATCCATCCAGAAGCTTCCATTCAACCTTTTCTGTGCAATGAAATAAAAATCAGAAAAGAAATATGGAATCCTAATGTTTCTGTTTGCTCTTGGTGTTTCAGTTCTACTCATACATGGAAGCAGGTAGGAGAAAGTAGCTTTATGAATGGGAAGACTTTGCGTTGCGTATATGACCTAGTTCTGTGACTTACAGGTTAGTGTAATGGTGAAAAGTCAGGAAGTGCCAGAGGCCAGTGGAGAAAGGACTGCAAGTCATCTTCATGCTGTGCCCTGCTCGCCCGGGCATTGTCTACATCTGCTTCCCCTTGGAACTGAGGAGGGTCATCCGTGCTTAGCAGTCACCCTCTTTAAAGTCTGACTTCACTGCCTTTCCAGCTTCCCCTAAACCAGTCTATGGCAGGGTCTCCCAATGAGATCTATTCACTCCTTTCTTCCCTGAATTCTAGCGCCAAAAGATGGCGGTCCTCTTTCGGAGGGTGGATCCTTTCCAAAGATGCAATGTATTTCTGACTCATCCCCATCAAAAATCTTGGTTCTTTCTAATTAATTTTAATAGCAGGTTAAGATGTGTGGTTCTTCCCCTTCATGCTAAAAAACAAAATTGCCTCCTTGTTATGTTCTTTCTTCAGCTAGAGGCTACAGACCACAGCCCCTTCCGGAACACCAGTCAACAGGCTGTCTGAGTCTGCCTCCATCTGGAGGGGCTGTGGATCCAACTGGTCGTAGGAACCAATTGCTCCATGAAGCAGTCATTATTTCTGGAACCGACAAGAGAAGGAGCTGTTTTAGATCTAATTCTTAGTGGAATGCAGGATTTGGTGAGAGAGGTAATGGTGGTGGGGCCACTTGGCAATAGTGATCATAAGATGATAAAATCTGAACTAATAACTGGAAGGGGGACAATAAGTAAATCTGCAGCTCTAACACTAAATTTTAAAAAGGGAAACTTTGATAAAATGAGGAAAATAGTTAGAAAAAAACTGAAAGGTGCAGCTGCAAAGGTTAAAAGTGTTCAACAGGCTTGGATATTGTTTAAAAATACAATCCTAGAGGCACAGTCCAGATGTATTCCACACATTAAGAAAGGTGGAACGAAGGCAAAATGATTACGGTCATGGTTAAAAGGTGAGGTGAAGGAGGCTATTTTAGTCAAAAAAACACATCCTTTAAAAGTTGGAAGAGGGATCCATCTGATGAAAATATGAAAAAGCGCTGTCAAGTTAAATGTAAAACATTGATAAGACAGGCGAAGAGAGAATTTGAAATGAAGTTGGCCATAGAGACAAAAACTCCTAATTAAAAACTTTTAAAAATATATCCAAAGCAGGAAACCTGTGAGGGAGTCAGTTGGACCATTAGATGACAGAGGGGTTAAAGGGGCTCTTAGGGAAGATAAGGCCATCGCAGAAAGACTAAATTAATTCTTTGCTTCCGTGTTTACTAATGAGGATGTTGGGGAGATATCAGTTCCGGAGATGGTTTTCAGGGGCGATGAGTCAGACAAACTGAACGAAATCACTGTGAACCTGGAAGATGTAGTAGGCCAGACTGAAAAACTAAAACATAGCAAATCACTTGGACCAGATGGTATATATCCCAGGGTTTGAAAGAACTAAAAAATGAAATTTCAGGTCTGTTGGTTAAAATTTGTAACTTATCATTAAAATCATCCATTGTACCTGAAGACTGGAGGGTGGCCAATGTAACCCCAATATTTAGAAAGGACTCCAGGGGTGATCCTGGAAACTATAGACCAGTAAGCCTGACTTCAGTGCCGGGAAAAATAGTGGAAACTATTCTAAAGATCAAAATCATAGAGCAAATAGAAAGATATAGTTTAATGGAACACAGTCAGCATGGATTTACCCAAGGGATGTCTTGCCTCACAAATCCTCTCCATTTTTTTTTGAAGGGGACAATAAATGTGGATAAACGTGAGTCAGTAGATGTGATGTATTTGGATTTTCAGAAGGCATTTGACAAAGTCCCTCATGAGAGGCTTCTAATAAAACTAAAAAGTCATGAGATAGGAGGCGATGTCCTTTCGTGGATTACAAACTGGTTAAAAGACAGGAAACCGAGAGTAGGATTAAATGGTCAATTTTCTCAGTGGAAAAGGGTAAACAGTGGAGTGCCTCAGGGATCTGTACTTGGACTGGTGCTTTTCAATATATATATAAATGATCTGGAAAGGAATACGAGTGAGTTATCAAATTTGCAGATGACACAAAATTATTCAGAGTAGTTAAATCACAAGCGGATTGTGATAAATTGCAGGAAGACCTTGTGAGACTGGAAAATTGGGCATCCAAATGGCAGATGAAATTTAATGTGGACGAGTGCAAGGTGTTGCATATAGGGAAAAATAATCTATGCTGTAGTCACACAATGTTAAGTTCTATCTCAGGAGTTACCACCCAGGAAAAAGATTTAGGCATCATAATGGGTAATACATTGAGATTGTTGGCTCAGTGTGCTGCAGCAGTCAAAAAAGCAAACAGAATGTTGGGAATTATTAGGAAGGGAATGGTTAATAAAACGGAAAATGTCATAATGCCTCTATATCACTCCATGGTGAGACCGCACCTTGAATACTGTGTATAATTCTGGTCACCGCATCTCAAAAAAGATATAATTGCGATGGAGAAGGTACAGAGAAGGGCAACCAAAATGATAAAGGGGATGGAACAGCTCCCCTATGAGGAAAGGCTGAAGAGGTTAGGGCTGTTCAGCTTGTAGAAGAGATGGCTGAGGGGGGATATGATAGAGATCTATAAAATCATGAATGGGTAGATGTGAATCAGTTATTTACTCTTTCAGATAATAGTAGGACTAGGGGGCACTCCATGAAGTTAGCAAGTAGCACATTTAAAACCAATTGGAGACAATTCTTTTTCACTCAGAGCACAATTACACTGTGGAATTCATTGCCAGAGGATGTGGTTAGGACGGTGAGTGTAGCTGGGTTTCAAAAAGGGATGGATGAGTTCCTGGAGGAGAAGACCAACAAACTGGTATTAATCAAGTTGACTTAAGGAATAGCCACTGCTATTACTGGCATCAGTAGTGTAGGATATACTTAGTGTTTAGGTACTTGTAGCCTGGATTGGCCACTGTTGGGAACAGGATGCTGGGCTTAATCGACCCTCGGTCTGACGCAGTATGGCAACTTCTTATGTTCTTAGGAGCAGAAGCTGGGTTCAGGAACTTGCTTTCCGTTACATAATGATATGTATTCTTGTCACCTGCTATTTTATACCTTCAGTATTCCTGTTTGGTACTGTCTTTACTGTAAATCTTGGGGGAAACATCTCAGACTGTGTCAGAGAGGAACAACAGAGACTTCCAATTAGTGTTTCAAAATCCCAGGGAACGGGCAAGGAATAGTTTATTAATCAATTTCTTAAATCAGAGTAAAACATGAATTATTTCAGTATACTGTTGAAATATGTGCACACACACATACACACACATGCACGTATACCTTGGAGTTCCACACCCCAAACTCGGTGAGATTAAATTTAGAACTTAAGTGTAGGACAAAATTAGCATAGTAAGAGCAATGCTATTCACTAGGCGTGCAGGCTTCGCCGTTTGCCAAGGGCCGAACTGAATGGATAGCTCAGTTCAGTCGCTGAACTAGGCGACTATGCAACTATGTACAGGGAGGGCATGGAGAAAGGAGAAGAGTTGGGGTCCCTTAAGAACGGCGGTTGTCAGGGTCAGGCCAGTTGTCTTCTGCGGTTTCCCTTGCAGGAGCAGCTACCGGAAGGCTTCTGAATGTTCTGCTCTGTGCTCTTGCTGTGCAGGGCCGAGTGGAAAACCACACAGGTGAAGACGTCACGGTTGTTCCAGTCGGACTTCTGGACGGTCAGCTTGCTGTAGAGGAAGAATTCGTTTCTGTCCTTCTCTTTCGTGGGCTCTGTGCTGACGTAGGCGTCCTCGCTGAGTACTCGCCCTCTGCGCTTCCAGCGGATGAAGATGGGGCTGGGACTGAATTGCATCACCAGGCACGTGAGGGTTACAGTCTCATACAAGCTGAGTTCTTGTTGGGAGGGAGGGAAGGTGTAGACAATCGGAGCACTGCCCTCATCTTCAATGAAGCAAACAATGGAGAAAATAAGCCCTTTTCTTATACTTAAAATACAGTAAAGAAACTCAGCCTTCTGGAAGGAAGTTCCTCTAGGCCGTTTTCATATTTCCCACCATGCTATTGCTTTTAATGTGAAGACATAGTCCCTCACCTTGGGGCACCAGAGACTTGAGTTTTCTGCCTCTTTAAATGGAAATTTCAAAGACATGCCCTGTAGCCTCCAGAAATACTATAGAAATAATTTAAATTTCTATTTGAGTCGAAGTCTGTCAGCTCAAAGGACAGTGTATTCTCACTCTGCACATCTGTCGTCTGACTGCTGTTGTGTTGATTGGTATGGGGATTGATTTGTTGGTGCAAATGCAAAGATTAAAAAAATAAATACATTTGTAGCTGTAGGAAATAAAGGGCTATGATCTGCTCCCTAGCCAATAGTTGTCATCACTTGCCCATGGGCAACAGAATATTCCTTTAGGTCACTGGTTCCCAACCCTGTCCTGGAGACCCCCCAGCCTGTCGGGTGTTCAGGATATCCACAATGAATATGCACGAGAGAAATTTGCATGCACTGCCTCCGTAACATGCACATTTTCTCTCATGCATATTCATTGTGGATATCCATAACATGCAAATTTTCTCTCATGCATATTCATTGTGGATATCCTGAAAACCCGGCAGGCTGGGGGGTCCCCAGGACAGGGTTGGGAACCACTGCTTTAGGTAATGATTTCTAAATTAAATAAATAGTCCATTGGGGTCAGTTTTGCCTCATCAGTATCTCTAATATCTTTCAGCTTCCTTCTTGGCAGACTGAGTGACCATATCCAGTCAATCTGTGTCTTGCTTGCCCACAATCTGTCAATCCCCTCCCAGTCTTCTGCTTTCCCTTTATGTGGTCTCCATTGCACAGGAGAAGATGCCTTATTTGCTTGGGACAATACTATCTATAATGAGACTGTCAGCCACTGTGGATATAAGGCCTGGTTATGTAGATTTTTGAGGGTCAACAATATTTCTGAAAATCTTCAGAGGGACAATCTGTAGCAAAAATGACCAGAGGTGAGTGGCACCTTATACATGAACCACCTGACAATGTGGACTCTGTCCTGGGAAGCTCGTGCCTCGATAAACTGGTTAGTCTATAAGGTGCCATCCACAGATTATGTCAGCAGTATTTCTGTTTATACATTTGCCTGTTTGTTAAGAGAGTAAACATACGAGTCCAACTTTTGCTTTTTCCTGTCAACCTAGATTTTTCTTTTTCTGTACCATGTCCCCCTGTCACTGACTCTTTTTTTTTTTTTGTAATAGCTGCGCCAAACTGACCTAGGACAAGGTCCAGTCACACACCAGTGTTGTGGGAACTCGGAATGATTAAACGACCGCCATGCCAATCCTGACTCGGTTTAAAGCGGGCCTTACCTGGTCCCTTGGAAATGGACTTTACAACTGGCGAGGGCAGGTCGGCGTGGGTTACTGTGCAGCTCATTTTATCCCCTGTCTCCCATTCCTCGGGGGAAACGTTCAGGGTGCTGGAAATGCTGATGGTCCCATCAATCTGGTAGTCAGGATCTGTGATAGTGATGTCGCTGCTTTCTCCTCTTTTATGGGACCAGGTGATCTCTAAGTTTTTGGTGCTAAGCATTTGTGTGACCAGGCAAGTGATTTTGGGTTGCTTGGTAACATACAAATCTTTTACAGAAGGAGGAATGATGGTCACCGTGGGTTGAGGGGAAGTGCCACACTCTGAAATCAATGAGGAATGCCAAATATTAGTAATCATCGCTTAACAATAAGGAAGAGCGTTCTGGTGTTTGCATGCATTTCGGGCAATCAAAGCCAACAATATTGCGATGGATAACTTCCCACTCGGTACCACGAGTGCCACCACAATCTCAGAACCTCCAGCTAAGACATCCTCCTAAATACCTCCATCGTCACTGTTGTAACAGTAGTGCCACAATCGCCGTTGGCTTCATCGTTCTTAGCAGCAGCATGGACGAAAGAGCGCTCTAGAGACTAGAGCGCTCGACTGGGAACGAAGACACCTCAATACAAATCTTGTGCCTACCATTGACACCTGCTATAAGCTTGGGTGTTTCACTTTATCTTGCCTTGCCTCAGACATCCACTTGAGTTGTAAGCTTTTCATTGTACCTGGTTTTGGGCACCCCACATAAAGGTGAAAAGAAATAAAACAAGACTTTTCCAAAGCAAGTAAAGACTTACTAGCTTGATTTAGCATTTGAATGTTTAACCTGATTCCTTTCTGGCAAGTATTTAGAGAACCAATTTTATCTTTGATCATAGCTATAACAAGTCTCTGTTTAGATGATGTTATGTTTTGTACATGTTCTTTTTATTGTTGATGTTGCTTCTGCTGCCTGCTTAGGAAGAGATTTATTTCAGGGGGTACGAGGCAGTCCTGAGCACCCAGCACCTTTTTCCTCCACCTGCCCTGTGGTCCCTCAAAAAGTCCCATGCATCTTGCAGGTGAGTATCGGCACCATTTTTTCCCACAAAGAAAGCGCCAACTACAGTCATCTAGCCCAACATTACCAATCGCCATCAACCCCCAATACTTCCATTCCTGTAACAGTCAACTCCATCATTACCATCACCAGTAAGAGATGGGCGTAGCACATATGAGGTGGAGGTGTCCTAGTGGTTAGAGCAGTGGGCGGAGAACCAGGGAAGCGAGGAGGTTCAAATCTTGCTGTCACTCCTTGTGCCCCTGGGTAAGTCACTTCACCTGCCATTGCCTCAGGTACAAACGTAGGGGGTCATTTACTAAAGGTTTTCTCCCATTTTGTGCTTATGGGAAAAATGCTTAGTAAATAAGGCCCTTAGATTGTGAGCCCTCTGAGGCAGGGAAAATACCTACAGTATCTGTTTGCAACTTGCCTTGAGCTACCAATGATAAGGCATGAGCTAAATCCAAAATAAAAAATAAATATTCAAATGAAACCTTGTTCCCATCCATTCTCTCCATGACTATGCTTATCTACCTCAATATCACCCTAAACATCAACCCCCAACATTACCATCCCTGTAAGCGTCAGCTCCATCACACTAACCATCATTGGCATCAAATATTGCTAGTAGAACGACATCACTATCATCAGTAAGTTTGTTACTGTCAAAACCATTCTGATCAACAACCTCATTGCTACTATTGCTGTAATTACCATCACTATAGTCACAATCATCATTACTATCATTACCACTCTCACTGTAATTATTGCATTAACAACAGTACATGCTCTTTATCATTAACATTTTCATCATCACCAACACACAATCGTTATCTGCTCTCACCATCATCATTGATATAAAGTACCAGAGGGTAACTCAGCCAATAAAATTGTTCAGTTGGTTGGCATCACCTCAACCTCTTAACTCTTGTGCATTGTCACAGTAATTAGGCCATTTTACTCTGGACCATGGAAGGGATTTTCACCCCATTGTACTTCTTTTAATGCTAAAGTAATTTATTTCCAAATACCTACCAATGAAAAATGTTAAATTTAATAATAAATCACTCTTTTCTCTGTTTTAAAAACTGTGACATCTGAGCGTTAAGAGGCAGGAGAATATCAAGGATGATGATAAGAGTGATGGTATTTCTGCCGCTGAAGATGTTGGTAGTGAAGATGTTGATGATGACAGTTAAGACATGGTATTGGCCATGTCTCCTGCAAAGTACGCTTGGGGATACCCTCAGGAACGTTATCTCCTGCAGTATAGATATCTCTAGACATATCACCACCATCCTTTACTGCTCTCATTACTACTCCCCTATCTCTGCCAGCATTATTCCAGGCATCTCTTTCATCACCATCATGCCTACTGTGGCAGTTGTGAACATCACCATCCCCTGTGCCATTATCTCATCTTCCTTCACTACCTTCGGCACCATTTTCAACATGACTGCTTTCAATCATCACAGTTACCTTCAATGTCATCAATGCACTCCCTTGACATTTACGATTACTTTTTTAATTTAATGGTGGGAATTGTTGAAATGCCTGGCCACATGGTAACCATAGTGTTACCAAACAGTAACAGGAGGAGTAGCCTAGTGGTTAGAGCAGTGGCTATGAACCAGGAGACCATGGTTCGAGTCCTGCTGTCGCTCCTTGTGTCCTTGGGCAAGTCACTTTACTCTCCATTGCCTCAGGTACAAACTTACGGGCTGATACAGTACAGTGTGCACTGTTAACCTGCGATTGGATGTGCCTTTTGGACGCGCTAGTTTTACCCCTTATTCAGTAAATGCGTGTCCAACCCCCCCCCCCCCGAAACTAATAGCGCCCGCAACATGCAAATGCATGTTGCGGGCGCTATTAGGTATTCCCGCGCGATACAGAAATTAGTACCTACCCAAAGGCTAATTTCTCGATATTAAGTCGGAGGTCCTGAAAGTTAAAAAAAAAAAAAAAGTGAAAAAAACCCATTTGAAATAGGCCCGCGGCTTGCTGGTCGAAAACCGGACGCTCAATTTTGCCGGCGTCCGGTTTCCGAACCCGTGGCTGTCAGCGGGCTCGAGAACCGATGCCGGCAAAATTGAGCATCGGCTGTCAAACCCGCTGACAGCCGCCTCTTTTTACCGCCGGCCCTAATTAAAATAAATTAAAATACTGTATTGCACGCACAGGAGAGCGGGCGTTCGCTCTCCCATGTTTTTACTGTATCGGCCCGTTAGATTGCAAGCCCTCTGGGGATAGGGAAATACCTACAGTACCTGAACGTAATCCACTTTGAAGTATCTGAAAGCTGGAATATAAATAAAATAAAGGAAAATACATCTAAGCATTCTCAGCGCAACTGGTTCTAACCTTCTCCTGTGATTACCATGACCTTAGTTGCCTACTTTCATTGCTGGGGTAGTTACCTGAGCAGCAGGTCTGGATGCTGTCCTTGGGACTTGTCTTGGTAGCTGGATGGTGCACTTGGCAGGTGTAGGTGTCTTTGTAGTTCATTTGCTCTTTGGGGATGTTCACCTGACTGTGTGAGGTGAAGGTACCATCGGAGCCCTTTGCGGGAGGAGAGGTGATTGGAGATAGGGCCTTCACTTGACCGTTTAGAAGCCATTGCACTGTGATTGTTTCCGGGGAGAACTGGGAGATCATGCAGACCAGCTCATGGGACCTGTCATCGCAGGAAGACTGGAGCACTTTCACCGTAGGCTCTTTGGGGGTTGTATGTTCTGGAAGTTGAACTAGCACAAAAGAGTGTTGGGGAAATTAGCATGAGCACAGTTCTACCATTTTCTTTATTCAATGTGATTAACTGTCGTAGAAGGAAACAGAAATCAGTGTCCCTGTAACCTTCTGGCCTCTCTTGCCCTCTCACCCCATACTATAACACTAGAGGAGTTCCTGTGTGTGTCTGTAACCTCCTGGTCTCTGCTCCCTTCTGAGCCCTAAGCTGTAACTCTAGAGCAGTTCTCCTATGTCCTTGTACCCTCCCAGTCTCTGTTCCCCTCTCACCCTCATACTGTAACACTAAAGGAGTTTCCCTGTAAAACCAGGGAGATCCAAATTCTGACTCGGTCCACATAGCAAAGCTAGCCGGCTGCACTATTGAATATAGCCGGCTAACTTTAGGTCAACTCTTTGGCCTGACCAGACTTAGCTGGCTAATTTTGCATATCGGAGTTAACTGAGTAACTTGGCTGGCTACCTCAGCTCCTCCCGGTTACATCCCCGGAACGCTCCTAACTTAGGCCTGGCCTGGAATGGTGAATCCTGCGAAAACGGGGCGGGCCTGCGAAATCCCGCAGCCTTCGCACCACTGCGGTGCGCCGGCTGCCGGCTTTCGCACTGAATAGCGCCACCGTGAAAGGGGTAGTTATTCAGCGCGCTACTGCCGACGATAACGTGGGTAACGATATCGCTGGCAGCGAAGACACCGCCGACTCCTCCCTCCCCCCGCCCCGACTCCTCCCCTCCCCCTAATTTGCCTGCTATCGCAGGCGAAAAGGGCTAAATTCCAGCTGGCTAATAAGTGCCTACATCTTTATTTATGTGGTAACTTCTGAGTTATCTGGCTAAATGCTTTTGAATATGGACCTCGGGATTCATAAGAATGGTCTCTCAAATGAAACAGAAGCAGCAGTAGATATAAAAGCAAATACGTCATATTTTCCACTAGGTCAGAAATGTAATATCTCCAGAATTGCTTTCGTTATGTCTCTTCTGTAGTTTGTAACTCTTTCTTACCCCCTCACCTTTATATATTATATTGGCCTGAATGTAAGAGCGATGGGGAGGGGTGTATATTTTATAAAAATTAGTTTCCAAAATCTACCTTGTCTAATATTCACAGCCGCAGTGGAGAAGGGAGGGAGGGGCTGGTGGGAGAGGAGGAGACGTTTCTACAATATTGCTCCGAATATAAGGGGGGAGGGGGAGAAATGTCATCTGAAATTCGAGCGAATGTGCTCTTACCTTTGGCAACCCAAGAAAGTTGCTTGAATCTCGAATCTTGAGAACCTGGCCGCTGAGAATGTCTTACCTATGCGCTTGGTTATCTTCGTGTTTGTGGGCTTGTGTTCAACGTTGCATTCGTAAGCCTGGGATTCCCATTCTGAGGTCTTGACGGTGAGCTGGCTGCTGCGGGTGTAGAGGCCACTTTGCCTCCCCAGCGTTGCTGGAAAGTTCTTGATGTTATCCCGGACAGACCCAGAATTCCACTGGATGTCGACCGGTTGGGGGAGGAAATCTCTTATCAAACATCCGATGGTCATCTCGGTAGTGGAGCTCGGCGTGTCGCGGCAGGGGATCAGCGGGAAGACCGAAGGGGGTGTTTTGTCAACTGGAAGATAAATAATGGAGCCAGGGTTAGAGGAGGACAGCTCTGTTGAAGTGCCGCACATGGCTTTCTGTTTACTCGCCCAGTACGGGGTGGCTGCACATAGAGGACACGAGCACCGAAACGACCCTCTCCAAGCTCTGCCAATGCACCTTCACCCTGACCTGTAGCACTGCTGGGACCTCCCCCCCCCCTCCCATGCTATTACGCCTCAATCCCAGCATGCAGTGCTCTCGGCTCTGCCGGAACCGAGCCCCGCACAAAGAGAGAGCAGGCGGAGAAGGACCTCTGTCTTGACTCGCTGCACCCACTGCGACTTCAGCGCTAAGGGAGGCAATTCCCAAAACCGAGCGGGCAAGTCCGCGGGTATCGTTTTTCACCGGGGGATTTTGCACCGCTATTCCCTTTCAAAACTGCCCCGGGAAAGAGCACAGGCAGGGGGGGGATCCGTGCCTGCGTTATCTTTGGATACTTTTTCAGGTCGCAGATGCCTACGAGCCCGGCATGAAAAAATCCAACAGCAGGCGCGCATTTCCCGTCCTGGGAAATGCCCTGCACTGCAACGCGGGCAAGCGGGCGCACCTGGCGGAATATTTTCAAAGGGCCTTGTCCCCGGCGTCCATGGCCTTTGAGATCCCCCCCTGAAAGACCTTCCACACAGTGCTCTCAATGTCCCTCTGCCCGGCAGGGATACGTGAAAACGAAATCCGAGAAATTGTTACAAAAACAATTAGTCCATAAAAGATGGGGAGAAGTAGGGAAGGGAGGGCAATTACACTTTTTTCTACCCCCCCTCCCCCTCCCCATTGTCCTGCTCCTCTGCGTTTCCAGCACGATTGGAAACGGACTCGGTCAGACGACGGAGCCACAACCCCTTCATCTGCGATTGGCCTGGGAGTCTTCTCCCTGTCTTACATCCCCCTTTTCCCTAACTAGGCCCAGCCTTCACCGTTACAGCCCTCAGCCGGGGTCCGCAAGGTGCAGATCCTTCTAGAACCTGGCTAACAAGGACCCTCTCCAGTTGCTAGTGGTTGACGTTGCTCCAGAACACCTTTCACAACAGAGGATGGGAACGCTGCCTCTGCAGGAACCATAGCCCCGGCTGGCATTGGGGAAAATGCACCATAATGCTAATTGACAATCCTGAGTCCCACCTACACAGCTCTGCTAATGCACCTCAATCTTGCCCTACAACACCACCTGGTATTGCAGCATTGAGCTCCCCCCTCCCCCCACAGGGCCAATGCATCTCACTCCTGCTGCACCCCTGGTATTCCATTACTGAGCACTCTCCTACATCTATTGCAGTGCACCTCATCCCTTCCCTGCAGCAATCCCCGCTGTTTCAGTATGGAGACCCCCCACGAACATATCAAATGTCAGTAGGTCTCTGCAGTATTATAGGATACGCACACAGCTTACATGGAAAACCTAAAATCCTAGTCTATGGCAACCCTACTATTTGAGTACTAACACACTTCACCATAGATATGATAAAACACCTTAATGCTATTCTTCAGTTTCATCCCTTTACCAATATTGCAGGTGCAGCTGGTGCTATAGAGAGAGAAAGGACTGTAGGTACAGCCGGTGCTATAGGGAGAAAGCAGGGGACTGCAGGTACAACCGGTGTTATAGGGAGAGCAGGGACTGCAGGTACGGCCGGTGCTATAGGGAGAGCAGGGATTGCAGGTACAGCTGGTGCTATAGGGAGAGCAGGGATTGCAGGTACAGCCGGTGCTATAGGGAGAGAGCAGGGGACTGCAGGTACAACCGGTGTTATAGGGAGAGAGCAGGGGACTGCAGGTACAGCTGGTGCTTCAGGGAGAGAGCAGCGACTGCAGGTACAATCGGTGCTATAGGGAGAGAGCAGGGGCTGCAGGTACAGCCGGTGCTACAGGGAGAGAGCAGGGACTGCAGGTACAGCTGGAGATATAGGGAGAGCAGCAGGTACAGCCAGTGCTATAGAGAGAGAAAGGACTGCAGGTACAGCCAGTGCTATAGGAAGAGAGCAGCGACTGCAGGTACAACCGGTGCTACAGGGAGTGAGCAGGGACTGCAGGTACAGCCGGTGCTATAGGGAGAGAGCAGGGACTGCAGGTACAGCCGGTGCTACAGGGAGAGAGCAGGGACTGCAGGTACAGCCGGTGCTATAGAGAGAGAGCAGGGATTGCAGGTACAGCCGGTGCTACAGGGAGAGAGCAGGGACTGCAGGTACAGCCGGTGCTATAGAGAGAGAGCAGGGACTGCAGGTACAGCCGGTGCTATAGAGAGAGAGCAGAGACTGCAGGTACAGCCGGTGCTATAGGGAGAGAGCAGGTACTGCAGGTACAGCCGGTGCTATAGAGAGAGAGCAGGGATTGCAGGTACAGCCGGTGCTACAGGGAGAGAGCAGGGACTGCAGGTACAGCCGGTGCTATAGAGAGAGAGCAGGGACTGCAGGTACAGCCGGTGCTATAGAGAGAGAGCAGAGACTGCAGGTACAGCCGGTGCTACAGGGAGAGAGCAGGGATTGCAGGTACAGCCGGTGCTACAGGGAGAGAGCAGGGACTGCAGGTACAGCCGGTGCTATAGGGAGAGAGCAGAGACTGCAGGTACAGCCGGTGCTATAGGGAGAGCAGGCATTGCAGGTACAGCCGGTGCTATAGGGAGAGAGCAGGGACTGCAGGTACAGCCGGTGCTATAGGGAGAGAGCAGGGACTGCAGGTACAGCCGGTGCTATAGGGAGAGAGCAGGGATTGCAGGTACAGCCGGTGCTATAGGGAGAGAGCAGGGATTGCAGGTACAGCCGGTGCTATAGGGAGAGCAGGGATTGCAGGTACAGCCGGTGCTATAGGGAGAGAGCAGGGATTGCAGGTACAGCCGGTGCTATAGGGAGAGAGCAGGGACTGCAGGTACAGCCGGTGCTATAGGGAGAGCAGGGACTGCAGGTACAGCTGGTGCTATAGGGAGAGCAGGGACTGCAGGTACAGCTGGTGCTATAGGGAGAGCAGGGATTGCAGGTACAGCCGGTGCTATAGGTAGAGAGCAGGGACTGCAGGTACAGCCGGTGCTATAGGGAGAGAGCAGGGACTGCAGGTACGGCCGGTGCTATAGGGAGAGAGCAGGGACTGCAGGTACGGCCGGTGCTATAGGGAGAGCAGGGATTGCAGGTACAGCTGGTGCTATAGGGAGAGAGCAGGGACTGCAGGTACGGCCGGTGCTATAGGGAGAGCAGGGATTGCAGTTACAGCCGGTGCTATAGGGAGAGCAGGGATTGCAGGTACAGACGGTGCTATAGGGAGAGCAGGGATTGCAGGTACAGACGGTGCTATAGGGAGAGCAGGGATGGCAGGTACAGCTGGTGCTATAGGGAGAGCAGGGACTGCAGGTACAGCCGGTGCTATAGGGAGAGCAGGGATTGCAGGTACAGCCGGTGCTATAGGGAGAGCAGGGATTGCAGGTATAGCTGGTGCTATAGGGAGAGCAGGGATTGCAGGTACAGCCGGTGCTATAGGGAGAGAGCAGGGACTGCAGGTACAGCCGGTGCTATAGGGAGAGAGCAGGGACTGCAGGTACAGCCAGTGCTATAGGGAGAGAGCAGGGATTGCAGGTACAGCCGGTGCTATAGGGAGAGAGCAGGGACTGCAGGTACGGCCGGTGCTATAGGGAGAGCAGGGATTGCAGGTACAGCCGGTGCTACAGGTAGAGAGCAGGGACTTGCAGGTACAGGCAGTGCTACAGGGAGAGAGCAGGTGCTGCAGGTACAGCCGGTGCTATAGGGAAAGCAGGGATTGCAGGTACAGCTGGTGCTATAGGGAGAGCAGGGACTGCAGGTACAGCCGGTGCTATAGAGAGAGAGCAGAGACTGCAGGTACAGCCGGTGCTACAGGGAGAGAGCAGGGATTGCAGGTACAGCCGGTGCTACAGGGAGAGAGCAGGGACTGCAGGTACAGCCGGTGCTATAGGGAGAGAGCAGAGACTGCAGGTACAGCCGGTGCTATAGGGAGAGCAGGCATTGCAGGTACAGCCGGTGCTATAGGGAGAGAGCAGGGACTGCAGGTACAGCCGGTGCTATAGGGAGAGAGCAGGGACTGCAGGTACAGCCGGTGCTATAGGGAGAGAGCAGGGATTGCAGGTACAGCCGGTGCTATAGGGAGAGAGCAGGGATTGCAGGTACAGCCGGTGCTATAGGGAGAGCAGGGATTGCAGGTACAGCCGGTGCTATAGGGAGAGAGCAGGGATTGCAGGTACAGCCGGTGCTATAGGGAGAGAGCAGGGACTGCAGGTACAGCCGGTGCTATAGGGAGAGCAGGGACTGCAGGTACAGCTGGTGCTATAGGGAGAGCAGGGACTGCAGGTACAGCTGGTGCTATAGGGAGAGCAGGGATTGCAGGTACAGCCGGTGCTATAGGTAGAGAGCAGGGACTGCAGGTACAGCCGGTGCTATAGGGAGAGAGCAGGGACTGCAGGTACGGCCGGTGCTATAGGGAGAGAGCAGGGACTGCAGGTATGGCCGGTGCTATAGGGAGAGCAGGGATTGCAGGTACAGCTGGTGCTATAGGGAGAGAGCAGGGACTGCAGGTACGGCCGGTGCTATAGGGAGAGCAGGGATTGCAGTTACAGCCGGTGCTATAGGGAGAGCAGGGATTGCAGGTACAGACGGTGCTATAGGGAGAGCAGGGATTGCAGGTACAGACGGTGCTATAGGGAGAGCAGGGATGGCAGGTACAGCTGGTGCTATAGGGAGAGCAGGGACTGCAGGTACAGCCGGTGCTATAGGGAGAGCAGGGATTGCAGGTACAGCCGGTGCTATAGGGAGAGCAGGGATTGCAGGTATAGCTGGTGCTATAGGGAGAGCAGGGATTGCAGGTACAGCCGGTGCTATAGGGAGAGAGCAGGGACTGCAGGTACAGCCGGTGCTATAGGGAGAGAGCAGGGACTGCAGGTACAGCCAGTGCTATAGGGAGAGAGCAGGGATTGCAGGTACAGCCGGTGCTATAGGGAGAGAGCAGGGACTGCAGGTACGGCCGGTGCTATAGGGAGAGCAGGGATTGCAGGTACAGCCGGTGCTACAGGTAGAGAGCAGGGACTTGCAGGTACAGGCAGTGCTACAGGGAGAGAGCAGGTGCTGCAGGTACAGCCGGTGCTATAGGGAAAGCAGGGATTGCAGGTACAGCTGGTGCTATAGGGAGAGCAGGGACTGCAGGTACAGCCGGTGCTACAGGGAGAGCAGGGATTGCAGTTACAGACCTGCTATAGGGAGAGCAGGGATTGCAGGTACAGCTGGTGCTATAGGGAGAGCAGGGATTGCAGGTACAGCTGGTGCTATAGGGAGAGCAGGGATTGCAGGTATAGCTGGTGCTATAGGGTGAGCAGGGATTGCAGGTACAGCCGGTGCTATAGGGAGAGCAGGGATTGCAGGTACAGCCGGTGCTATAGGGAGAGCAGGGACTGCAGGTACAGCCGGTGCTATAGGGAGAGAGCAGGGACTGCAGGTACAGCCAGTGCTATAGGGAGAGAGCAGGGACTGCAGGTACGGCCGGTGCTATAGGGAGAGCAGGGATTGCAGGTACAGCCGGTGCTATAGGTAGAGAGCAGGGACTGCAGGTACAGCCGGTGCTATAGGGAGAGCAGGGATTGCAGGTACAGCCAGTGCTATAGGGAGAGAGCAGGGATTGCAGGTACAGCCGGTGCTATAGGGAGAGAGCAGGGATTGCAGGTACAGCCGGTGCTGTCGGTAGAGAGCAGGGACTGCAGGTACAGCCGGTGCTATAGGGAGAGCAGGGACTGCAGGTACAGCCGGTGCTATAGGGAGAGAGCAGGGACTGCAGGTACAGCCGGTGCTATAGGGAGAGCAGGGACTGCAGGTACAGCTGGTGCTATAGGGAGAGCAGGGACTGCAGGTACAGCTGGTGCTATAGGGAGAGCAGGGATTGCAGGTACAGCCGGTGCTATAGGTAGAGAGCAGGGACTGCAGGTACAGCCGGTGCTATAGGGAGAGAGCAGGGACTGCAGGTACAGCCGGTGCTATAGGGAGAGAGCAGGGACTGCAGGTACAGCCGGTGCTATAGGGAGAGCAGGGATTGCAGGTACGGCCGGTGCTATAGGGAGAGCAGGGATTGCAGGTACAGCTGGTGCTATAGGGAGAGAGCAGGGACTGCAGGTACGGCCGGTGCTATAGGGAGAGCAGGGATTGCAGTTACAGCCGGTGCTATAGGGAGAGCAGGGATTGCAGGTACAGACGGTGCTATAGGGAGAGCAGGGATTGCAGGTACAGACGGTGCTATAGGGAGAGAGCAGGGGACTGCAGGTACGGCCGGTGCTATAGGGAGAGCAGGGATTGCAGGTACGGCCGGTGCTATAGGGAGAGCAGGGATTGCAGGTATAGCTGGTGCTATAGGGAGAGCAGGGATTGCAGGTACAGCCGGTGCTATAGGGAGAGCAGGGATTGCAGGTATAGCTGGTGCTATAGGGAGAGCAGGGATTGCAGGTACAGCCAGTGCTATAGGGAGAGCAGGGACTGCAGGTACAGCCGGTTCTATAGGGAGAGAGCAGGGACTGCAGGTACAGCCAGTGCTATAGGTAGAGAGCAGGGACTGCAGGTACAGGCAGTGCTATAGGTAGAGAGCAGGGATTGCAGGTACAGCCGGTGCTATAGGTAGAGAGCAGGGACTGCAGGTACAGCCGGTGCTATAGGTAGAGAGCAGGGACTGCAGGTACAGCTGGTGCTATAGGGAGAGAGCAGGGTCTTCAGGTACAGCCAGTGCTATAGGGAGAGCAGGGACTGCAGGTACAGCCGGTTCTATAGGGAGAGAGCAGGGACTGCAGGTAAAGCCGGTGCTATAGGGAGAGAGCAGGGATTGCAGGTACAGCCGGTGCTATAGGGAGAGAGCAGGGACTGCAGGTACAGCCGGTGCTATAGGGAGAGAGCAGGGACTGCAGGTACAGCCGGTGCTATAGGTAGAGAGCAGGGACTGCAGGTACAGGCAGTGCTATAGGGAGAGAGCAGGTGCTGCAGGTACAGCCGGTGCTATAGGGAGAGAGCAGGGATTGCAGGTACAGCCGGTGCTATAGGGAGAGAGCAGGGACTGCAGGTACAGCCGGTGCTATAGGTAGAGAGCAGGGACTGCAGGTACAGGCAGTGCTATAGGGAGAGAGCAGGTGCTGCAGGTACAGCCGGTGCTATAGGGAGAGAGCAGGGACTGCAGGTACAGCCGGTGCTATAGGGAGAGAGCAGGGACTGCAGGTACAGCCGGTGCTATAGGGAGAGAGCAGGGATTGCAGGTACGGCCGGTGCTATAGGGAAAGCAGGGATTGCAGGTACAGCTGGTGCTATAGGGAGAGAGCAGGGACTGCAGGTACGGCCGGTGCTACAGGGAGAGAGCAGGTGCTGCAGGTACGGCCGGTGCTATAGGGAGAGAGCAGGGACTGCAGGTACGGCCGGTGCTATAGGGAGAGCAGGGACTGCAGGTACAGCCGGTGCTATAGGGAGAGAGCAGGGACTGCAGGTACGGCCGGTGCTATAGGGAGAGAGCAGGGACTGCAGGTACGGCCGGTGCTATAGGGAGAGCAGGGATTGCAGGTACAGCCGGTGCTATAGGGAGAGAGCAGGGATTGCAGGTACAGCCGGTGCTATAGGGAGAGAGCAGGGACTGCAGGTACGGCCGGTGCTATAGGGAGAGAGCAGGGATTGCAGGTACAGCCGGTGCTATAGGGAGAGAGCAGGGATTGCAGGTACAGCCGGTGCTATAGGGAGAGAGCAGGTGCTGCAGGTACAGCCGGTGCTATAGGGAGAGAGCAGGGATTGCAGGTACAGCCGGTGCTATAGGGAGAGAGCAGGGACTGCAGGTACGGCCGGTGCTATAGGGAGAGCAGGGATTGCAGGTACAGCCGGTGCTATAGGGAGAGAGCAGGGATTGCAGGTACAGCTGGTGCTATAGGGAGAGAGCAGGGACTGCAGGTACGGCCGGTGCTATAGGGAGAGCAGGGATTGCAGGTACAGCCGGTGCTATAGGGAGAGCAGGGACTGCAGGTACAGCCGGTGCTATAGGGAGAGCAGGGATTGCAGGTACAGCCGGTGCTATAGGGAGAGCAGGGATTGCAGGTACAGCCGGTGCTATAGGGAGAGCAGGGACTGCAGGTACAGCCGGTGCTATAGGGAGAGCAGGGATTGCAGGTACAGCCGGTGCTATAGGGAGAGCAGGGATTGCAGGTACAGCCGGTGCTATAGGGAGAGAGCAGGGACTGCAGGTACAGCTGGTGCTACAGGGAGAGAGCAGGGACGGCAGGTACAGCCGGTGCTATAGGGAGAGCAGGGATTGCAGGTACAGCTGGTGCTATAGGGAGAGCAGGGACTGCAGGTACAGCCGGTGCTATAGGGAGAGCAGGGATTGCAGGTACAGCCAGTGCTATAGGGAGAGCAGGGATTGCAGGTACAGCCGGTGCTATAGGGAGAGAGCAGGGTCTTCAGGTACAGCTGGTGCTATAGGGAGAGAGCAGGGTCTTCAGGTACAGCTGGTGCTATAGGGAGAGAGCAGGGTCTTCAGGTACAGCTGGTGCTATAGGGAGAGCAGGGTCTTCAGGTACAGCTGGTGCTATAGGGAGAGAGCAGGGTCTTCAGGTACAGCTGGTGCTATAGGGAGAGCAGGGATTGCAGGTACAGCCGGTGCTATAGGGAGAGAGCAGGGTCTTCAGGTACAGCCGGTGCTACAGGGAGAGCAGGGATTGCAGGTACAGCCGGTGCTACAGGGAGAGAGCAGGGTCTTCAGGTACAGCTGGTGCTATAGGGAGAGCAGGGTCTTCAGGTACAGCTGGTGCTATAGGGAGAGCATGGGATTTATTTGAATGCCTGTCTTAACAGAAATGCTGAATTGTATTTCCAGTTTTTTGATGTTTGGTGACTTGTTAGGAGCGGGGTGAGGAAGATTCTTGGAATCAGGTAGTGAAATCCCGTTTTGACTCCTGATGTAACATTGCCTTTGTAAATGGGACTGTGACCTGTGGAAGGTCAGGGATGGAAGGAGGAGCAGGGAGGAGCTGCAGGAATTCTGGGATCCCTGCGTCCCTTGGGGATCCTGGGGACCTCCTCTGTGCCTGTGTTCTCTGCACCGAGGAGCGTGGACTCAGTTTCCCCTCCTGTTTGTGCTCTGTGGCAACATGCACAGCCCCCGCTGTGAAACTTCCCCGGGTCTGTCTGAGGTCTGACAGGAGGAGGGGACAGCGCTGCATTCTCAACAGTGCTCCCAGCGTTGGTGGTCGGGCACTAGATATAGAAAGATGGCATCTTCTCCTGTATCGGTCTATATTATATGATTTAAATATCTATCGCATCTAGACCATCTTTCTTCTTCTATACTAGTGCTATCTTTTTATCTTTGTTCCGCTTCTGATTTCCTATTTATCACTTTCTATTTTTTTTTGTTGTACAGTTGTTTTCACCGAATAAATGGCTCTTTAATCTGAGGCCAAGTGCTTGTGAAAGTAGAGGAAGCATGGAGGAGAGGTCTGGTGGTCACAGTAGAGGCGTGAAAGAGTAAGGTCTGGCGCATGCATCCATTATCCCTCGGTTTTCAGCCCAGCTACCTCAGCCTTGGGAAGAAGGTTAAAGCCTTCCCTTCAGAGACTTCCTGGTACCACAGAAGTATTCCTATCTCTACAGCGGGAACAAGAGAACCGAACTATGAATCCTTCTTTAAATATGCAGACCCTCAACCAATACCATTGATCTAACACCACTGTAACCTTCCTCAAATTTCTTGTGATCCGCTTTGAGGCCATTCATGGTAAAAAGTGGAATATCAAATAGCAGTCAGTCAATAAATGATAAATAGTCTGAGAGCCAGGGTTTGAATCCCGCTGATGCGCCTTAGGAGCATGGGTGAGTCACTTCACCCTTCTTTGCCTCAGATACAGAATTGGCAGGGAAATCTCTACCATACCTGAAATGCAGCTTGCCTTGAGCTGGGAGTAGTTAAATCCAGAATCCAAATCCGCGCAGTGACCAGATGTGACGCTCGGGTAATGTCTCCAGGGTGAGTGGCAGCTGGACTTCTGTCCTGCTGGTGCGTAGAGCATGCCGCTACTAATGTTCTCTCTCTCTCCTCCCAGGTCACAAACAAAGGGGAAAGAAAACAAAGTGAGAAATAGCATTTCCTGCCTATATTCTTATGGGCAACTTGGTGCCCTCATTAGTCACTGGTGCTTTCGTTTGTGGTCACATCCTTCTGTTCTGTCAGCCACTGGAGGAGGAGAAAGAAGGGGAAAACCAGAAACATCGACTCGAGCATTAAACAAACAAGGAGCAGAAAAAACATCAATTATTTACTTACTCCTCTAGTAGAAGACGTGATGATATCCTACAAGCGGTCAAGCTTCTACAGCTGGCAGCTGGGAGATATGAATAGCCAGGCAGACTGGATGGGCCAAGTGCAATTTATTTGCCATCATTACTTTGTTGCTATCAAGCATGTCTTCATCCATGATTCCAGATATTCGTCCATTCCTTTTCCCAACTATCCAACTTTCTATCCATCCATCAATTCATCCCCAGACTTCTTCAAAGCCCCCAGGCAAATGAGGCTTCCTTCAAGGTTGTTGTCTGGGTCACAGATTTGCTTTAAGAACATAAGACATTGCCATACTGGATCAGACCAAGGGTCCATCAAGTCCAGCATCCTGTTTCCAACAGTGGCCAATCCAGGCTACAAGTACCTGGCAAAGACCCAAACACTAAGTAGATCCCATGCTACTGATGCCAGTAATAGCAGTGGCTATTCCCTAAGTAAACTTGATTAATAGCAGATAATGGACTTCTCCTTCAAGAACTTATGCAAACCTTTTTTAAACCCAGCTATACTAACTGCACTAACCACATCCTCTGGCAACAAATTCCAGAGCTTAATTGTGCGTTGAGTGAAAAAGAATTTTCTCCGATTAGTTTTAAATGTGCCCCATGCTAACTTCATGCTCCCCTAGTCCTTCTATTATATGAAAAAGTAAATAACCGACTCACATCTACTCGTTCAAGACCTCTCATGATTTTAAAGACCTCTATCATATCCCCCCTCAGCCATCTCTTCTCCAAGCTGAACAGCCCTAATCTCTTTAGCCTTTCCTCATAGGGGAGCTGTTCCATCCCCTTTATCATTTTGGTTGCTCTTCTCTGTACCTTCTCCATTGCAACTATATCTTTTTTGAGATGCGGCGACCTGACTTGTACATAGTTCTCAAGGTGTGGTCTCACCATGGAGCGATACAGAGGCATTATGACATTTTCTGTTTTATTAACCATTCCCTTTTTAATAATTCCTAAAATTCTGTTTGCTTTTTTGACTGCTGCAGCACACTGAGCCGACGATTTCAATGTATTATTTACTATGACTCCTAGATCTTTTTCCTGGGTGGTAGCTCCTAATATGGAACTTAACATCGTGTGACTGCAGCATGGATTCTTTTCCCCTATATGCATCACCTTGCACTTGTCCACATTAAATTTCATTTGCCATTTGGATGCCCAATCTTCCAGTCTTGCAAGGTCCTCCTGCAATTTATCACACTCCGCTTGTGATTTAACTATTCTGAATAATTTTGTGTCATCTGCAAATCTGATTACCTTACTTATCGTATTCCTTTCCAGATCATTTATAAATATATTGAAAAGCACCGGTCCAAGTACAGATCCCCGAGGCACTCCACTGTTTATCTTTTTCCACTGAGAAAATTGACCACTTAATCCTACTCTCTGTTTCCTGTCTTTTAACCAGTTTGTAATCCATGAAAGGACATCGCCTCCTATCCCATGACTTTTTAGTTTCCTTAGAAGCCTCTCATGAGGGGCTTTGTCAAATGCCTTCTGAAAATCCGATTACACTACATCTACCGGTTCACCTTTATCCACATGTTTATTAATCCCTTAAAAAAAATGTAGCAGATTTGTGAGGCAAGACTTGCCTTGGGTAAAGCCATGCTGACTTTGTTCCATTAAACCATGTCTGTCTATATGCTCTGTGATTTTGATCTTTAGAATAGTTTCTACTATTTTTCCCGGCACTGAAGTTAGGCTCACTGGTCTCTAGTTTCCTGGATCGCCCCTGTAGCCCTTTTTAAATATTGGGGTTACATTGGCCACCCTCCCATATTCAGGTACAATGGATGATTTTAATGATAGATTACAAATTTTAACTACTAGATCTGAAATTTTGTTTTTGAGTTCCTTCTGAATCCTGGGGTGTATAACCATCTGGTTCAGATGGTTTGCTACTCTTTAGCTTGTCAATCTGGCTTACTACATCTTCTAGGTTCACAGTGATTTGGTTCACAAAGTCACATGCTCCTTGAATAAGCATAGCTAAGTCAAAGACTTCTCAAGAGACCACAGCCCAAGTGATGGACCGATTGAATGACCATGAGTAACTCATAGACTGTGGCCAAGCTACAGCTATCCAAACACAACGGCTCACCTTCAGTCTTTGGTGCAAGTTTTCAAAGGGTGGCGATAGGGCATCCAAATGGGAACTGATGTGTAAGATTGTGCACAAAAAATAGGGCAGGTTGTCAGTAACTATTAGACATCTGAAACCACATCTCCAAAATTAGATTGGACATGCCTGCTTAGATATTTTCATACCTGGTGCAGAAAGGGTTTGGTCAGTTTGACATCTAGCAAATTAAACATTAGATGATTGTGTCCAGTTATCAGGCCATGTCTTAAAGTTGTCCAGATTTTGAACATCTGTGCTTTGCTGTCTAGACACCTACCTTGTTGCTTTGAAAATGTATTAGATGTTTCATTGGCCCTTTTGGACATCAGATTGCCATGCAAGCCCTTTGCCTAGAAATCTTTTTTAATGATCTGTTTGTGCAAGCAATATTCATTTTCTCCTGTAAAAGGTATCACAAAAGTAATAGTAATATTAAATTGTCCTTCTGTCTAACGATCTCTCAGTGTTAGGCCCTTTAACTGTTTATCCATCTCTCTTTCACAGGGTTTCTACCCTTCCAGCTAATCTACAGTTTCCTTATCCATCTATCTGCACTATCTATCTCTATCACTTTGTCTTTTGTTTATTTCATTACTATTCTGTTTCGGGATGCTGCTTGACGTGATTTCTCTGCGGTTTTATTTTACATTATTTTATTATCTGTTTTATGTTGCGTAATCCATCTTGAGCATTTATTTCTATAGAAGAATTGGAAATAAATATCTACTGTATTCCTTCACCTTTCTCTAGCTTCTCGTTCTCCAACACTTTCTTTTTGTTCCGTCTTTCTATGCATTTGTTTTTCCCAATAAACGTCTTTTTAACGGTTAAAGAATGAATACTCGCCAGATGAAGAGAGCTCTGTTCAGAGTAGGGGGAAGCAGGCACTTGGACAATCATGGCGTCCTGGGAACGTCTGCCGGCTGCGTGGCAGCTGGAATTCTGTTTGGGCATCCAATATGACGCACGGCCAAGTTCCTAGGAAAGCCGAAGCAGCATTTCCTGTTTGTTTTGTTTTGGGCAGGATGGTGCTCCGATTCATCACTGAGATTTTCATTTGTGGCCACATCCTGCTGTTCTTTTCAGCCACTGCATATGGGAGCAGAAGGGGGGGGGGGGAGAAGAAGGGGAAATCCAGAAACAAATGTAGACCTACAGCATTACAGGATAAACGAAGAGGGAACAGCAAGTGTTGATTTTGTACTGGCATCTTTGTGCATCCGTCCATACATCATTTGTCCAATTATCCTTCTAGCAATCCATTCATAGATTTATTTATTTATTTATTTATTGTTTTTGTTATACCGAATTTCATGACAGGCATCACATCAACCCGGTTTACAATTAACAAAGTGTGAAAAGCATAACGTAGCGTAGTAAACAATATTCTCAATAAAAACCTTGAACTTTAAATACAGGGAATCAGAAAAAGGATGTGAGAAAGTTACAATAAAACAGGGAAAAATTAACTTGGAACTGGAAGGGGGGAGAGAAAAGAACAGAGCAATATTTACATTTCAGCCAATTAATGTAAAAAATTAGCAAGATGAGTAAATAAGACTATGCGAATAAATGTGGCGGTACATCACTGTGAGATGGAACATACGTAACCAGAAGGCTAAGTATGACACAGAATATGAATAAATATGACACAGAATTTGGATCCAATTGTGCTGTTGCGTGAAGTTTTATTCAGGGCTTGGAAATGCTTTTTTGAAAAGCCAAGTTTTTAGTCTTTTCCTAAATGTTAGAGAGCATGGCTCCTGTCTCAAATCTGGTGGGATAGAGTTCCAGAGAGCTGGACCTGCTGAAGAGAAGGCTCTGAGACTCAAAGATTTATGTTGGAAGGTTTTGGCCTTTGGAATTTGGAGTGACTCTTTGTAGTATTCCCTGATGGGTCTGACGGAAGTGTATTTTTTAAGTGGTATTTGTAGGTCGATTTGCGTGTGTTGGTTGATAGTTTTGTATATGATGTTGATGGTTTTGTACATGTCTTCAAAAGCCCACAGGCTTTTTTTAGATGTCTTCAAAGCCCACAGGCAGAGCTCTTTCTAAGGTTTGCAGGGGACTTAAGAACATAAGAACATGCCATACTGGGTCAGATGAAGGGTCCATCAAGCCCAGCATCCTGTTTCCAACAGTGGCCAATCCAGGCCATTAGAACCTGGCAAGTACCCAAAAACTAAGTCTATTCCATGTTACTGTTGCTTGGCACCCTCCATCCATTCTGTGGTTTAAACCACACGTGTCCCCACAACATGAGGGAGTTGTCGGCCCAATGAAGTTCAAAGCCTGGAACATCTGCTATGTGCCTGGCATTGAGAAAAGGGTCGTCAATCCCCTGTGCATCATAGAGGGCACATTTACCACAGGTCAGTCAGACTCCTCCAAATATACATGAATTTTGTATGCAAAAAGGTGGATAATGTATCCAAGTAAAAATAAAGAAATAAATAAGCAAATTAGAGACTTGAACCAAACGCCATGGCTAAGTCTCATGCTTTTTGAATGAGCATGGTCAAAGTCGTTTCCGGAAAGCTACAATCTTTCTCAAAAGCTGTGGCCAGGCTATAGCCGTCCAAAAACAATGGCTCATCATCAGACTTTGGGGTAAGTTTTCAAAGGCTGGCAGTCGGGCATCCAAGTGGAAACTGATACATGTAAGCTTGTGCACGCAAAAATAGGGCAGATTGTCAGTCAATATTAGTCAGGTGACACGCCATCTGCAATACGTGTGATTGGAGCACGTGATTGGACCACTAAATGACATGCGTGCTTAGATGCTTTCATAGCTGGTGCAGGAAGGGATGTGGGTGAGTTTGAACATCTAGCAGGCTGTACATTGGATGAGTGTGTGCAATTAACAGGGCATGCCTTGAAATCATCCAGGTTTTGAACATCTATGTGCCCTAGCTCCCCTTGGAAACCTAAGTTGTTGCTTTGACAATTTATTAGATACCTCGTTGGCCCTTATGGACATCAGACTGCCATGCAAGCCCTTTATCTGTAATCTTTTTATTTAATGATCTGTTTGTGCAAACTTAATTATTCATTTCCTCTTGGTCCTGCAAGCAGCATTACAAAACATAAAGGGTTGCTACTTGAATGCGGCATCAAAAACTTAATAATACAGAGGTGTTGAAAACTCAGACCAGAAGCCGAATCGAGTCTCTATGAGCGACGGAGTCACAGAGCAGGACTGTTTAGATAGCTGGCTGTTATGGATAACTTTGAAAGGTTTGTTTATAAAAAATTAAAAACCCACTGGGGTTTTTCCTTCCAGCATCTCCAAGTCATAGAGCAAGAAGACACCTTGTGATGGTTATGAGAACAATTAAAAAGAAATAACACGAGAAGAAGAAAATGACAGGATCTCTAATCAATTAGTTTTGCTTATAGTTTGGAAAAAACGTATAATTGTAGGGTTTTGTTTTATTTTACAGGTCAGTCAAAGGATGTTCAGGCACACATGCTGTGTCAGTGCATGGTAAATGGCTGGGGGTGTGTCTTACAGAATTTTGAATTGTGTACATTTTTCTGTATATAATAAGCCAGAATACGTTTTAACCAGCAACCATAAGGGACCGCATAATGTATACAATTTCTAGGAAACATAGGGCCCTAGGTGTGGAGCATTTTCCCATAGGTACAAATAGGGAGAAAGCTTTTAGTATATAGGCTCTATAGTAACACTTATATTTTTATTACAATAATGGTTTTCCAAATATGATTGATATGGCTTGCACGCATGTTGACTTTGATACATCTGCAAACACAGCCAATATATTATTTAGCAAAAGCAAAAATGCTGCATTCATGCTTTATGGTACAGTAAGTCATTAGTGACTTGTGCAATGCTAGAAGAATTGTAATTGCAGGAAACCCATGGTTGGCACATGATGGTAGCGGTACTTCATATACTATTGGAGGTGGTGACTGAGCAGAAGAATGGCCTTTACTACATGAATTATGGACCTCCCTAAAAGTCACAAGCGTCATGCCACGATCACCCATACCTCTACATTTGAAGCACGTTTTTGTAAGAGAGGTATGTACTGTCCTAAAAGGACATCCCACTTGGAGAAAGCAGTTTTCCGATGAAGAATGAAGTTAACCTATGTCCCATAGTGTCACACCACAGTTAAACAACATGCCAAGTAAGCACTGTTTAAATTAAAATTAAATATTGGCAACAGTGTTTGGTGGAACTAGATGTAATATACAATGATATAATTTTTTGAACATTTTCATTACTTTCCTGTGTATGAGTGTTTATGTACTACTAAAACTGAAAATTACATACTGAAGTTGAATGGTTACATCACTTCCTGTCTCAAGATTTCTTAAAATGGCTTCCACCCGGAATCAGTTTATGAGAGACTTGTGGTATTCTCTTTGGTGTTCATAGAGATTTCTTTTATGTTCTAGATAAAACTGAAAGTACCAGGTTTACAGAAAGCAGGAGGTCCAACCTTCCTCTGATTACCTAACAACTCTCATTAAATGGTATTCCAAATGGTTAAAACAAGCCTCCTCCTACTTCAGCACTGTGATTTGTCAGAAAGCATCATGTGACTGAATCAAGATCTCTTATAGCATTAACCAATGAAGAGGCAGGTTTCAGAGGGCCTGATGAATTCACAACATGCTTAACATCATCGTGGTTTAAATTGAGACAACCGTACACACAACAGAACAAACATTTGAGGAATTAATAATATTTAATTTTAAAACATGATTATTTTTAAACCATAGGACAATTCTATAAGTGCAGTAAGGTCACACTAAGACAAAAAACTGCGCCCTTTTGAACATTTATCATCTTTCATGTTTTTGCATATTAAAATAGTACTTTCCTTGTGCTGACTATTTGACTGATAGATTATGATACTGAGATCAGTTAACGGAGGGAAAAGCAGAGGGTTTCATGTCTAGAAGCATTTTCTGTTTCTATGACAACAGCCTTGCTCTGCTAGGCCTCAGAGGGCTTTGTTCGGACACCCAACCTGGATGGCTCTCATGCATCCAAAGGATGTGCCTGTGGGAAAAGGGTCTTTCAGGCAAAGACCAGGAAGTTTGGTTGCACAGCACGACACCTCTCACAGGAAGGCCATGTGTTTCCTCTCATAAAACGCCAACAAGCTACCCCAAATAGAAAGTCATATAAATACATCTATTTGTAAACTGGTGTTTGACTAAAGACTCTATTTGTGTCTTTCCTCTGCTGCCACAGACGGTTGCTGAGAAGTTTCTTGTTCCCAAAAGATCAAATTTCTTTCCTTTCACCTAATCAGTGATGTGGGTAGGCAGGGTCAGGAGTCTTCAAATGGCTCAGCCTCCTCGGTTTTGCCCCATTGTGGTCCTTCTTCTGCCCTGTGGAAGGTAGAGAAGTGAAGCTCTGCTTCCACCCCTCAGCATTTATCTAGCTTCAGTTTCTTCAGTGCTGCGTTCACATGCAATCCCTTCTAGCCCTGGATCAGTTACCCCAGGATTCAGGTCGGGTAAACTTAATCGAGCACTGGTTACTAATCCTGGAGCGAAGCTGCCTTCCTGGGCATTCGTTATTTCAGGACTGTCAAGAAACTCCTTCCCGCGTGCACATTCTCCTCAGTATAAGAGCCTTTCTTTGACATAAAACTGATTTTACTGCACTTCTGAACTCCAAAGTGCCCCATTACTGTTCCTCCCCACTCCCCAATAATCCTCCACTTCAGCACTCGCATTGCTTGGCTTCCAAGACCTGAGCTGTACAGAGCGGGTGCCAGTTTATGGGAAAAGCATGAAGGTGGGTTACTCATTTGTGGTTTTTCCTTTAAATGTTATTCTTCTCTGAAAGAGCATGCGAAAACCATCTAAAAATTAACTAACCTGTCTTCCTTTCCTCATTTATATTCAGGGTTGGGCAACAGTGGCCTAGATTTTCTGTGTCCTTAAATGAAATATCCTTCTCTACAGGAATATTCTGGACACTGGTGGAGCGATGTTGTCATATTTCATGCTGTTGAAACATGAGTAGGGAATTTCCAGATCAGAGGGTCTTCCTCTGCTCAGGAAAATTCTACTAAAGCATGCTTAGCATGTGCACTGTATATCTAAATGCTGAATGTTGGAAGTCCATGTCTGTATTTTCATGCCTTGGAGGAGGCACCTGTGCCTAGATAAAGTCTATGGCATGGGGAATCCATTGGCCTCGCCTTCAGCCTTGCTTGTCTGAAATGGTGGCTGGTCGTGAGGTGGAATTATGGGGGTGAGTTGAAACTTAAGGAGTGGAAAGTTGTTTTCCGAAGAGGCGAGCGTCATCTTGTTGATTGCTAAGCCGTAGACTGGCAGGGTCATCCCTTTACCTGGGAAGCAGAAGGAAAAGAATGTAAACACGGGAGCTGGAGAAAGAGGATGGATGAGTTCCATTCACCCTGGCTCATGGTTTATGGACTAGAGAAGGCATTGATCAGAAAATGCCCCCCCCCCTCTCTATTTCTATCATTATTACTGATGCACTCATAAGAACATAGGAGCTGCCTTACCAATTTAGATCAAGGGTCCAATACCAGTATTCAACTTTTCTCATTCTCGCTCTCTCCCTCAAGCTCTCTCCTATCTCACTTGCTAACTCTCCTTCTCCTCTCTTTCTTCTGCAGCCTGAGTCTCTCTTTAATTCTCCCTGTCTCCTTTTCCTACTCTGCCTCTCCCTCACTTTCTCTGTCATTCCCTACTTCTTCCTTTCTGTTTCCCTTGTTAACTCTGTAATTTCACTTCATAAATTTAACTCTTATCGGTGAGCATTTAGAGTGCTGTTTTCATTAAAAAAACATTTTTTTTTGTTTGGTGTTTTATGTTTCCAGTCCGTCTGGGAGAGAGGGGGCATTGGAAATTCTTGGGATATTGAGTTAGTTTAATGACATTGCCTATATATTTTTTTAATTGTCTTATATTAATTGTATTTAGTAATTTATTGTTGCTGTGGTCTATACATATGCAGAGTTTGAATTGTTTTAGAATTTGTATTGCATTGTTGTAAGCTGCTTTGGGTCCCTTGTGAGAAAGACAGACTACAAATCCAAGAGTAGAATAGTTGTGCTTGTTTGCTAGAACCCTTTTGAGTTATCCCCTGATGCAGGCGATTTGCTGAAACATGGCCATGGTGGGTTAATTTTAGAAATTCTATTTTCTGTTTTTCTGTTCTCTTGTGTTGCGGGCGTAGACCCTTGGGCCGAGGTGGAGTTGGCACAACCTGCCGGGAGGAATCCTGCAGGTATCCACTGTCATCTGGTGGATCTGGCTGTAGCGAGATCCAACTGGAGCTTCACCTGTACCAGTCCACGTTCCCCTTAGGTTGAGCCCTTGAGTGCTAGGGGCTGGCAGGACGTAGGCATGGGCCTCTGTTGGAGAGGGGAAGATCTGTTGAGGTAGCCGAATCACAAGCCAGGGTCTGGGGCAGGCTTGGATACAGGCAGCGTTGGAGTCAGGCAGCGGTCAAGGCAGGTGGTGTATGATCGGAATCAATAATCAGGAAGAGATTGGTGGCAGGCGGAATTCAGTCAGAGACTAGACTCAGGCAGTAGTCAGTGGCAGGTGGAGTTCGCTCAAGGTTGAGAGTCAAGCCAAAGTCAAAACCAGAGATCTGTCTGAAGGAACATGGGGCAGAGAGTCAGGCAGGAAGGTAAGGAACAACACAGGTGGGCAGAGGAAGACACTGAAGACTGAAGGCTTGAAGAGTAAGAACTGAAGACTGACCACAAGGAGACGATGAAGAACTGAAGACTGACCACATGGAGAGTCAAGGAACTCAGGAACACAGGCCAGCACTGATGAGTGAAGGACGAGGAGCACAGGAACAAAGATCAGGAACACAGGAACACAACCAGGACACGCAGAGGCAACTAGCACTACTTGGAGGTGGTCGGCCTATTGCTGAGGCCTGGATTGCTGGGAGCAGGGCCCTTTTAAGGGCTGAAGGCAGTGATGTCAGAAGTGAGCACCGCGGGGGATTTCTTGTCTTTAGCCCTTTAAATCTCTGACAGGCGCATGCCTAGGAGAAGCACTGAGCGCGGTCGGCGGCATCCAGCCACAGGCTGCATTGGGCCTGCAGGAGTGCGGCGGTCAGCCACTTCGCTGTTTGGGGGGGGGGGGTCTGCCATGGCATCAGGCTGGAGGTAAGCACGGCGGTCTGCGGCCTTACCTCGCAACCCACCGATTGGAACATCTTGTTAATATTATTTCATTTTAATGTAATGCTGAAATAAAATGCTTTCTGTACATATCTTTTCCCTATGTTCTTCCATTTTCACCCTTCCCCCTCCCCCCTCCCTTTGTCTCGTATATCCCTACCCTTCCCTCCCTACTTATTTATCTAGTTAATTGCCATGTTACTGCATTTATGTTACAAACCGTTCCTTGTAAAGGCTTTGCCTATATATTATTTGTTATAAGTTATCTGTAAACCGGCACGATGTGCAAACGGTTGTCGGTATATAAAATCAAATAAATAAATAAATAAATAAATAAATAAAGAGGTTTCTACAAGATGTATTTACTCCACGTTTTATAGCTATTGTTCAGTAATATTTTTCACACATTCTTCTGTCCTTGTGGCAATTTTCCTCAGCTCCGCTCTTGTCTTTCTTTGTTGTGACCTCTTGTGTTGGTCTTTTAGGATTCTATTTTTCTTACCTTAAACAGCGTAATTGTGGCACTGTAGAAGAGGCTCAGGAGGAAGAGCACCATGAATGTGGAAGCTGTGGCCAGGGCGTTCTCTTCATCTTCCACCCATTCGCATGCAGAGACTAAAAGCAATGGAAAGAAAGTGACACCACCATTAAGCAGGAGCCTTTCTCTCATTCCAGCAATGTTGGACTTTACGCTGAATTATTTATGGACTTGCTCATCTGAGGGATTCAGCCTGACCAAAGTTTGTTTATAGAGTTATCTGGAGCGGCGTTTGCCAATCAGTGTGTGCATAACACATTAAAACTTTTTCATATAGTAATGCAGTGATTAGAGACAGGTGGAACAAGAAAGGAGACAGGTATCTTGTCTCCTTGATGAAAAACTCTCATTTGTAGGGAATAAAGGACTGTGGTACAGTCTTTGTCCACAAAGGTGCCATTGCTTCAACACTGTCAGAGGAGTCCTTTGGGGAAAGGAAGTTTTTGTTCAAACATGCTAAATCCAAGTTCTGTCTCCAGATCATACCTGATAAAGGCATATGTCCACATTGGGCAGACTTCTTTTGAATGCCTTTGATGTGCGGTAGGTAAACTCACAAAGAGAGTAAATAGATTCTGTTGCTCATAGTTCTCATAGTTTGGTCCTATTCCTTATTTTCTTATTGACAGAAAAGTAAATATATTCTTCAGTAGCAATTATATATATATATATATATATATATATATATTTGTCAAAAATGTTTTGTGATGCTAGCTTTTTTATTACTTTATAATCATGCAAGCTTATATCTCTAAACATTGATGAAATGTATAAAAGTATTGTCCCTACTCAACTGTTTTGCTGGTTTTCTTCTCAGTAGTTTTATTTTTATCAGTTCTTTTCTTTTAGATTCTGGTCTTCTTACACAAACCTTATGATAAGAACATAAGAAATTGCCATACTGGGTTAGGCCGAGGATCCATCGAGCCCAGGAACCTGTTTCTAACAATGGCCAATCCAGGTTACAAGTACCTGGCAAGTACTCAAATATTAAATAGATCCCATGCTTCTAAAGCCGGTAATAGCAGTGCATATTCCCCAAGTCAGGTTGATTAATAGCAGTTTATAGACTTCTCCTCTAGGAAACAATACAAACCTGAGGGTTTATTCAAAATAATTTCACTTAAAGTGAATGGAAATATTTTTCAGATGTAGGGGATGAGTAACTAAAATTATGAATGGTCAGAACTGAAGCAACTTTGGGAGAAGGATAACCTTAATAATTACAGAGACAGGTAAATGATAGACTCAATGATGGATGTCTTAGAAACTTGGAAAGAGGTTGGGTTAATATGAGAAAACATCTTTATCCAGTCTGAAAACTATGTACCATTACATCTCAGGTTCTTCTAATAAGAATCAATTTCATAAACTTGAGGGAACATTTAGTGAGATATTTTGAGTTCTTTGGCTTAACATGAATGGGGAGAATGGTGGGGACCTGGTGTTTGCTTGCATATTGGTGTTGTGTGCTATGCAAGTGAATCTCAGCTGAACAGACTGGATGGGCCAATTTGTTTTCTTTTCTGCTAACATTTACTATGCTACCAATAGACTAATTTTAAAACGAGCGCGCATGCACCCATTCATGCCCATATCAGCGTGCAAGTGGAGATATGCTGAAATTTTAAATCGTGTGCGCACTCGCATGCTTATGTTTTAAAATACCCGTATCGTGAGTAAGTATGTGCCTAATTTTAAGAGGTTACTTGAGCAAAGCTCGCATGTATATCTTCCATAGGACTTTTCTGGCTTTTACGTGCATATGTATGTGGATTTTAAAACATGTTCACATAAGGGACATTCCCGATTTTTCCAACGAGTCCACTAATTAATTTGCCCAGTCAATATCGAGTTCTTCCAGAACCCTTCGGTTCTTCATCCTGCACACCCCCCAGTTGATCCGAACCCCTTACCCTGTCCTGTAAGCCCTGAAATGCGAAGTCTACAGACTTGTTCCTTTTTGGGAGCAGCAGTAAATGTACATGTGTAAGGCGCCAATGCGTGCCGCAGGCTCCGATTCTAAAATACGGAGTTATGCGCATAAGTGTTGGCCCTGCCCTGGAACAACCATGTCCCACCTCTTTCCTGCCTTCTCGTTTTTGGCGCATCCACAGGTACATATGCATGAAGATCATGGTTTTCTAAATACCAAGTTGCTCGCTTGCGTACCACATATGTGTGTATGCGAGCAATACTTTTAAAATCAACCCCTATGTAAGTGGATATTCCTGCCCTAGGAAGGGCAATGTTCATGACAGCTCTTCCATTAGTTGGGTTCTAAACTGTTAAATCATCTTAAACCACTTTAATTTTCCTTTATATTTAAATAAAAATGTTTATGATAGCTAATTGTTTTTACCCTGCAGATGGCAGCTTTGTGGGTGTGTAAGAGCTGGGGTGAAATGCTTCTCTTTACTGGTGTAATGGAATTACTTCTGACTAATCTGGCTGAGGATGTAATCAGAGGTTAGGCCGTAATGAATTCCGAGTTCTCACCCAGACACAGATTAGTTTGAAGGCCACAGGCCAACTTATAAGTGGACTCATATTTACTGTTTTTCCACTGTGAAATGCTTATGAACAGAAAAGAGCCTGAGAACTATAGAGCCCATAATTCCCAGATGGAAATTAAGTAATTAACTGAAACTAAATTATGAGAGAGAGAAGGCCACCCAGTTGTGATTGTAACTGATAAGAATAGGCAACGAGGGAGGAGTTGATGCTTCTCACGCAATCATTTGCTAGTGTTTAGTGTGTACAGCTAGAGAGAACGGGAAAGAGTGCGCTTCTGGACCTTATAGCACAGGCTGATTCCTTGGAAACATGTAAGCTTTATATGTATGCAGAAATCATCATGATCTGAAACTATCTCTTCTGCATGATCTGATTGTATTTGTTTTATCCTCTTATTGCTCAAACAAATTTACTTTCCTAAATACTGTGATGTATCTGTGTGTGTGTGTGTGTGAGTGACTCTTTGTGTGGGGAATGAGCTCCTGGGTTCAACTCCCAGGAATAATCCCAGTAATTATATGTGTGTTTACATTGCATAAAGCCCCCGCGGCAGTCCTGTGTGCATGCAAGTGACAAGCCCCTCGGGTAACTGACAGTGGAGACCCCAGCGTGCACGGTCTGAACCCAGAACAACTGGCCACTTCTTGGGAGGTAGCGCATTCTCTGCTGGACCATGGATAGGCCTTTGGAAGATCTTGGGTGAATTCTGGAATGGGGTTGGCCGATGGATTTGCTTTGGAAATGCTGTCTCCATGTACTGTACTGGTTGGGGCTGAAATGCAGGGGATCTTCATTTTAGGTCAAGGAATATCAGGGAAAAGCACCAGAAATGCTCCTGATGAGAGCAGCAGTCAGACAGTCCAGGTGATGTTTGCTTCTTGGCCCACCCGGTCTGTCTAGTTGCCCTGGCTTACTGTGCCACTGAGGACCTTACTCATCTCCCTCCCTCCCCCTCCCCACCACCCTCCTTTCTGGTAGGTTATTGCAGACCACCCCCTCAGTAAATAGCTATTTCCTCTCACTTTCTCTGCGCCTTTCTTCTTCCAGCTTTTTATCTTGACTCTGTGCCTTTGACTTTCTTTTTCTAAGACAAATCCTTCCTTGTAGTAAGTTATGGACGGGGCTGCCGCTCTCCATCTCCTGTCATTTCCTTCTTTCCTCCTTTTATTCCCAGTCTCTTAAGTTTCCGAAGTTGCAGGCTCTCCTGCATTGTGATGGCTTTCCCCGCTGCTTTGTCACGGTGTCTGTGTGGTGCTTCCCCCCTCCCTGTGGTGCAAGAAGAGCTCCAGAGAAGAGAGAAAACCCTATAAGGGGCCTTCAAAAGAAATCCCCTCCCCCCCCCCCCCCCCCCAAATTCCTGTGCGGGAATCCGTGGGAGTTCATGGGGCTTCTCCTAGGCCATGATGCTCCCAGTGAGCCCCCCCGAGCCCAAGAGCTGACCGGGATGGGCAACTCCCTCCAGTACCCCTGGATTTTACCCCTGCCTTACAGCAAATGCAAAGTCTGCACTGTAAAGCAAGCGCTGAGATTTCAAAATGAACTGGTCCCCACCCCGTACGTGACATGGGTGCTTTCACCAATCAAGAGGGAGGGGCAACGTTAAGCCCCCTTCAGTTTTACCCAGATAAAATTTCCCCAAGTACAGCTGCACGAGCTGCACGGGACTTCCTAATCTTCAGCCCCTTGGCTATGGAATGACAGCGCCATCTTGTGATGGCTGCACAGACTGCAGCTGTCATGTGACGGACAGCACTGCAACCTTTTATTCCTTATATTTAGGATTTTTCCCATCAAAAGTTTCATTTCAAGGGTCAGGAGATCCAAGCGAAATGTAGCCCCATCCATGCAAAGCTTGCCCTTCGTTATATTACAATAATACTTGTAGATTGCAGAGCCAGAAGCCTTTTCCTTTGCCTCTGTACCTTCCATGTCAAAGGACAGCAGAAATCTGTCCACCAGCTAGAATAATGGTTCCACTCGTGGTGACCACATATTCATCGGCAGGGCCGGCGGAACCACTAGGCAAACTAGGTCTGGGCCAAAGGCGCTGACCATCAGGGGGCACAAGCCTTTTGTGGCCGCCGGCTGCGAGTGGCGGCAAGGAGGAGGAGTAGAGTTTCATCTGCTCACGGCCCAGTGTGATTGGGGTGGAGATCGGGGTGGCAGTGCGACGGGGACGCCACCGGGGGGGGGAGGGGGTGGCATGACCAGGGGGGGGGCGCATGCAAGGTAGAAGGTGCCTAGGGCGCCCAATCCCCTTCCACCGGCCCTGTTCATCAGGGTTGAATACGTTAGGACATTCCTCCTGGGCTTAAGCTGAGCTGGACCTGCCGTGTTTCCTCTCGCACATGTGGACATTAAGAGTAAAATCGTTTCTGCACAGAGGCTTAGATTTAGAGCTGAAATGGAGTGCACATTTTCTTTTCCTTTTTGGCATGTTCATACTTAATCTGCAAGTGACTACCTCTTGTGCTTCTGTAGTGGCGAGCAGCAACTCTCTTTCAATTGCACCCCCTCCTCTCTCCACTGATAAAAATTGCTGGAAAATCCCAACCCCTTCTGCTAATGTCTGTGTGGTACCGAAGTACCAAGGCTGTTGACGAACGAATGAATCCTTTAGCAAATGGATATTATTTCAACATGCAGAGGAAGTTTATTTCAGACTATAAAATATATGTATACTGTATATATGCACAAACACTGCAGTCACCATAACCCCTTGCGTTTACGAAATCCTCTCCCAAGATACTTCAAGGTTTGGGATCTTGAACGTGGGGGCTACTGCACTCCCTAAAGCTCAGTCCTCAATAGCAGTTGTTGGCCATTTCAGACATAACAAGAGACACATTGATTGAGGTGGGTTTACCAGCGGACTTGTCGATGCTCTTTTGGACAAGGTGCATGGGCAGTGCCTCGTGGCCGACCACGCATGTGTAGGACTCTCCATTATTCCAGCTGGATATGTCGATGAGCAGCCTGCTGTACAGGAAGGAGGAAGCCTTTTCCTGGGATCTGATGGGCTCCGTGGTGACGTAAGCTTCTTTGTTGACTTCCTTCCCCTCATGCAGCCACTTGACAAGGATATCCTTGGGGTTAAAATCCGATACTAGACAGGTGAGAGATGCCTGCTCTTGAAGGGCAAGTTCATCCGTGCTGGGAGGGAGGAGGTAAACTGATGGTCGATGGGAAAGGACTTCTGGGTAAGGAATGGAAATCAACTAGTTAATCAGAGAAATGAATGGCGGATCCATAATATTGGTCTCTCTCTCTCTCTCTCTCTATCTGTATAAATATATATATAAAACATCATGATACTGAATTGTATGATTATAGATCACTTCCTGTCAGTAGCTTTACTATGTATTGAAAAAAGCATATGCTTTGGCAAGTTAAATGTAAACATTGATAAGACACACTAAAAGAGAATTTGAAAAGAAGTTGGCTGGAGAGGCAAAAACTCATAATAAAAAGTTTAAAAAATATAGCTGTAGCAGGAAGCCTGCGAGAGGCCGTTAGATGATCGAGGGGTTAAAGGCGCACTTAAGGAAGATAAGGCCATTGTGGAGAGACTAAATGAATTCTTTGGTGTTTACTGAGATGGATATTGGGGAGATACCCATTCCGGAGAATGTTTTCAAGGGTGACGATTCAGATGGACTGAACCAAATCACAGTGAATCTGGAAGATGCAGTAGGCCTGATTGACAAACTGAAGAGTAGCAAATCCTAGGGTTCTGAAAGAGCAAAAAAATGAAATTTCACACCTATTACAAGTAATTTGTAACCTATCATTAAAATCATCTGTTGTACCTGAAGATTGGAGGGTGGCCAATGTAACCCCAATATTTAAAAAAGGCTCCGGGGCGATCTGGGAAACTATAGACCACTGAGCCTGACTTCAGTGCCGGGAAAAATTTTGGAAACTATTATAAATAATAAAATCACTGAACATTTAGATAGACATGGTTTAATGGGACACAGCCAGCGTGGATTTACCCAAGGGAAGTCTTGTCTTACAAATCTGCTACATTTTTTGAAGGGATTAATAAACTTGTGGACAAAGGTGAACTGGTAGATGTGATGTATTTGGATTTTCAGAAGGTGTTTGACAAAGTCCCTCATGAGACATTCTAAGAAAACTAAAAAGTCATGGGATAGGTGTCGATGTCCTGTTGTGGATTGTAAACTGGTTAAAAGACAGGAAACAGAGAGGAAGATTAAATGTTCTGTTTTCACAGTGGAAAAAGGTAAAGGGATCTTTACTTGGCCTGGTGCTTATTAATATATTTATAAATGATCTGGAAAGGGGTACGACAAGTGAGGTGATTAAATTTGCAGATGACACAAAATTATTCTTATTAATAGAAGTACTAGGGGGCATTGCATGAAGTTAGCATGTAGCACATTTAAAACTAATCAGAGAAAGTTCTTTTTCACTCAACACACAATTAAACTCTGGAATTTGTTGCCAGGGGATGTGGCTAGTGCAGTTAGTGTAGCTGGGTTTAAAAAAGGTTTGGATAAGTTCTTGGTGGAGAAGTCCATTAACTGCTATTAATCAAGTTGACTTAGAAAATAGTCACTTCTATTACTGGCATCAGTAGCATGGGATCTGCTTAGTTTTTGGGTACTTGCCAGATACTTGTAGCCTGGATTGGCCACTGTTGGAAACAGGATGCTGGGCTAGATGGACCCTTGGTTTGACTCAGTATGGGAATTTCTTATGCTCTTATGTTCTTAGTTAAATCACAAGTAGATTGTGATAAATTGCAGGAGGACTTTGTGAGGCTGGAAGATTGGGCATCCGAATGGCAGATGAAATTTAATGTGGATAAGTGCAAGGTGATGCATATAGGGAAAAATAATCCATGCTGTAGTTACACAATGTTAGGTTCCATATTATGAGTTATCACCATCTGGGCGTCATAGTGGATAATACATTGAAATCGGCTCAGTGTGCTGTGGCAGTCAAAAAAGCAAGCAGGATGTTAGGAATTATTAGGAAGGGAATGGAAAATAAAATGGAGGATGTCATAATGCCTCTGTATCGCTCATTGGTTAGACTGCACATTGAATACTGTGTACAATTCTGGTCATCGCATCTCAAAAAAGATATAGTTGCACTGGAGAAAGTACAGAGAAGGGCAACCAAAATGATAAAGGGAATGGAATGGCTGCCCTATGAGGAAAGACTAAAGAGGTTAGGACTTTTCAGCCTGGAGAAGAGACGACTGAGGGGGGATATGATAGAGGTGTTTAAAATCATGAAAGGACTTGAATAGGTAAATGTGAAATGGTTATTTACTGTTTTGGATATTGCAAGAACTAGGGGGGCACTCCATGAAGTTAGCAAGTAGTACATTTAAAACAAATTGTAAAAAAAATATTTTTCACTCAACGCACAATTAAGCTCTGGAATTCGTTGCCAGAGGATGTGGTTAAGGCAGTTATTGTAGCTGGGTTTAAAAAAGGTTTGGATAAATTCCTGGAGGAAAAGTCCATAAACTGCTATTAATCAATAGGGAATAGCCAATGCTTGCTGCCAGCATTAGTAGAAAGGAATTTGTTTAATATTTGGGTACTTGCTAGGTACTTGAGACTTGGATTGGCCACTGTTGGAGACAAGATACTGGACATGATGGACCCTTGGTCAAGCCTTGTATAGTATATCTTATGTTCTTATGTATATATGTATGTGACTTCCTTTCCTTAGTTTTCTAAGTAATGTACTTCCTGCTTTAATTTTATAATGATCTTTGTCATTTCTTTCCCTTCGCTTTATAACCATGAATGTGACTATTCATGTCACTTTTTGTAATTAGTTTCCTAATTAAGGATGGCACTTTTTGTCATAACTAGAACTTGACTACAGATGTACATTTTATTGTTCTCAGAGGAAGGAGCTCTTTCAAACTGAAAGGGAGGAAGATGTGGAAGATGCTTCCAGAAGAAATCATGCTCTCTACATCTATGAACATATTTAAGTGGAAGATGGAGTGTTCTTGCAAGACACAAAGATCTGTGGATATGATGGTCTGCTTAGAAATCTGATACCAAACCACAGAGATACCACTGCTTCAACTTGTTGACAAAATTCGCTGGTACAGTATTTGCTTTTCTCAGAATTATTACTGGGGAGCTGGCAGAGCCAGATGAATACGGTTAAATGCAATGAACTTTTCATTTTCCTTCAGGCTAACTTCTGATGTCACTTCCTGTTATCAGTTTAATACCTGGTTATGTCACTTCCTGTCCAGGTCATGATGTCTGAGCTTTTGATCAATTAGACAGCTTTCCTTGCTGATGAGTAATCTGAGTATCAAGTATCAAGCACTGTGACAGGCAGGGATCCAGAAGGTTCCTGCTCAGATTTCACTATCGTCCACAGTTGAACTGTTCCATCATGGTACTTAGCAGATAGAGGCTAAAGAGACCACCTTTTGGATGTGATTCTACATTTTTGTCTTCACTGATAGAACTTTAATATACTCTATGAAATGACATCAGTATTAATAGCAACCTAATAAAATTCCTTCTAATTACAATTACTAAGTTCAGCTGATCTGCAGACAACAGTTCAGCTTTATTGCCCATACTAGAGTGTATTGTATTGGCTAATAGTACTATACCTGTATCCTTGTAGATGACTGCTTCAACGGGTGTGGGTTTTTCCTGGTACTTAACGATGCAGGTGAACTTCTCGCCGCTGTTCCAATCCTCAGTGCAGATGCTGACGACACTGGAGGTGCTGTAGGTCCCATTGTCATGGAGCTGGAAGTCAGAGGTCACTGGGTCCAGCTTGCCCCCCTTTCCTCTTGTCCATGTGATGTCAAAGTTCTCCGTGTTCCTTATGTTAGTGATCAGGCAGATGAGCTTGGCGGTGTGCTCCAGGAAGAGGTCCTCAAAGGTCGGGGGCAAGACATACACCTGCAAGTCCTCATCACAGTTTTCTAGAAAACGAGGAAAGGAAAAACAGTTACTCATAATTAACTCTTGCCACAATAGTAGAGTCTCAAAGGACCAATTACTGTGTTACTATTATATAAGAATGCCTCCCTTTTTCAATGGTCATCATACTCTTGTTTTGTGTTTGGAGTGGGAATGGGTGCCAGAATGTTGGGGTTTTGGGGAGGATGAGAAGAGATGTTGAGTTTGTATATTTTGGTATAGGAAGGGAAATCGGGGTTTGTGTCAGTGCTAGTGATGTGAGAGTTTGTGTTGGATTGCCAGGGAGTGTGCATCGGTATTAGAGGCCTCTGTTCTGTTTTGCAGCCATAAAACCAATTGCCTCCCCAGGTAATGGGGCTCCCTCTCCAGAAGGAGGGGGACTTTTCCCATAAAACAATCACCCTTGCAAGATCCATTTAATTTCCTTTAAAATAAATATGTACGACATGAAAAGGAAAAAATAAAAATACTCTGTTAGCAGAGTCACCCTTACAGAGATGAATTCATGCATTCATATCCTCCCTACTGCCCTCGTGCATTCTTTTATTACCTGAACATTTGCTGATGTTGACCTGGATTGTGAAATTTGTCGTGGGGTGATCTACAATGCATGAGTAGATGGCTCCTTGGTTCCACTGCCCCTTGGGTATCATCAAGTGACTGCTGGCACTGAAGTAGCAGTCCTTCCAGAGTGCAAGGGGAGATACTGGGAGAGCGGCTGCCTTTCCATTCACGAGCCAGCGGGCCCGGACAGTTTCTGGGAAGAAGCGGGTGATCTGGCACACCAGCTCCATGGTGGTGTTGCTGGTGTCTCTGGTGTGCGAGTCCTCACAGGGATATTCAAGCAGGACCTTCACTGAAGGAGATGTGTTGGGGAGACCTGGAGAGAAGAAAGGACATTGTGGATTAAGAACATCATTTGGGATTTTTACAATACCTTTTTCGGTGTTTACACAGAATCTCCCAATGTGTTTTATGGATGGAATATGTCAGAGGTTTCATGTGTCCATGGTTGCATTTATTCATACTATAAGGAGAGGTGATGCAACACAGGCAAACGATAAGGATATAAGGGACTGTGAGGTGACCACTGCATTTGCTGCAGAGGTAAAATTCAAGACATTGGCACAATTGAAAGTAGAGAAGGACATGGGACCTGGTGAGGTACATCCCAGAATGCTGATGGAAATTCGGGAAGTGCTGACTATACTCCTCACAGCTCTGTTCAGCTCATCACTTGAAACGGGGGAAGTTCGGAGAGATTGGAGAAGAGCAGATGCAGCACTCTTTCACTAGGCTATGACCAAGGAGGAAGTGGAAACCTACAGAACTGTTAGTTTAATATCAATGGTACTGGAATACAGCATAGGAAGGTACCTTAAAACCAGTGAGATGCAGGATCATAGGCAAAATGTCATCCCACAAGGGAGATCTTGTCAAAGAAATCTGATTGAATTCATTGATGAAGTGACCAGAGTAGCAGATCAGGGGTCACAGTAGATGTTACCTGTCTGGTTTTCAGTGTAATTTTTGGCAAGCTAGCCAGTCTGGGAGTTAGAAGAAATAAAAATATCAACTGGATGAGACGTTTACTTAAGTAAAAGGACTCCAAGCATGGGGGGAATTGTGACTACTCTGGATAATGTAAAGTCACCAGCTGGGTGCCACAGGGATCAGTGCTCGGCCTAGTCCTCTTCAATGTCTTTGTAAGTCATATTGCGGAAGGGCTGGAAAGGAAAGTGTGCTTGTTTGCAGACGATATTAAAAGCTGAAACAGAGTAGTGGTGCCACTGATTATCCTTGTTAGCTGGATGAGTGTAACCCGGCTAAGTTACTTAGGCAGCTAGGATTTCAATATTGATTCAAGTTTGCTTAAAAGAAAAATATTTCCCCATAATCCCACCTTCGGACAACAAAACCTGAACTTTCCTCGATTCCCATCAAGTTTGGGAATAATGATCTAATTTTGTCGAGTCCTAAAAAGGCCTTTGGAGGTAGAGGAGAGAGCTGGAGACAAGGGAGGCAGAGAGGGTGAGAGAGAAAGAAGGAGAGGGAGTGGGAGACAGTGATGTAGAGAGGAAGAGGAGAGAGAGTGAGAGGCTTCCCAACCTTGTAGTGTCCTGTTCTGCTCCACCCCGGTCTTCTCATGGAGGACGTTGCACTGGTAGGAGCTGTTCCTCCAGGCCGAGCCTGAGACGGTCAGCTGGCTGCTGCTGGTGTACAGGCCACTCTTGGAGTCCCACACTGATGGGAAAGTCTTGAACCCGCTGCTTATGGCACCCGAATTCCATGTCACCTTGGCCGGGTCCGGCAGGTATCCGGTCACCAGGCAGCCAATGGTGACCTCTCTGCTGTAGTCCACCTCCGTGCAGCAGGGGATGAGCGGGAACACCGAGGGGGCAGTGACAGGGACTGCAGGAAAGAAGTTAAAACACACAGTTTGAAACTTATACCTGTGTGCACACAAATACGTGCACACACACACCCCCACACTCACACCCCCACACTCACACTCACACACACACACTCACACACACACACACACACATACACACCCACACACACCCACCCACACACACACACACATACACACCCACACACACCCACCCACACACACTCACACACACCCACATACACATCCACACCCACACACATACCCACACGCACCCACATACACACACTCACACACACAAAGTTACATACATAAAAATATACTGTAACATGCACCCACTCTGTAATAGTCAGATGTAACCATGAGCTAACACACACGCACATGAGTTCACATGCTTATACCTCCACCCACAGTAACGCACACACACTCACACACATTCACACAAACACTGTAATACATATAGTAACAAACCCAGAAACACACACACACAGTGACTAGCATTTGAATTCCCACTCTCTCTCACACACACACACACACACACACACACACACACACACACACAGTGACTAGCATTTGAATTCCCACTCTCTCTCTCACACACACACACACACACACACACACACACACACACACACACACACAGTGACTAGAATTTGAATTCCTACTCTCTCTCTCTCACACACACACACACACACACACACACACACACACACACACACAGTGACTAGCATTTGAATTCCCACTCACACACACACACACACATCCTTGCTTTCCATGACTCTTTCAGCACCCCAGCTATTAATATATTTATTTTAACATTTTTATAGACCGTCTACAATGAGCACAGACCCTTGCTGGAGACGGGGCTGCAAAATGCAATGACTCCCGCACGTAACGTGATAAATAGCAGAGGTCTGGACCTTCGTCCTCAGGCAGCCAGAGTGCAGAGGTTAGCAACAAACCCACCATCCACCTGCAGGTCTGATGCAGGAGGAGTGTAACAGAGGGGCAGAGAGAAGAGGCAGGAATGAGTGAAAGTTCCACAACCAGAGGGAAAAGCCCAAGATGGCTCCATGATCTGTAACGTGCCTAAGTTTCATTGTGCACTGCGTATGTGCAGAGACCCTTCCAACCATACTCAACTCTTCTCAAAGCACCTCAGTCCTACCTTACAGCACCCTGTGCTAGTCTAATGCCGAGAACGCCGCCACAGTGCTGTGTCTGTTGCGATTCTGCCCTCCTGGGCAGCTTCTCACCCTTCTTTTCTGCTTTCATCTGCAGCCTGGAGGCTGCCGAAGTGTATCTTATGTGGCTGGAGCCGCGCTTGCTGCATCTCCCCGCGGCCCGGAGGCTGCTGACGTCAAACATTGCGGCCGGAGCCGCGCTGCCCTCCTATCACGGCTGGAGCCGCTCCCGGCAGTGTCGTGCGGCACGGAGGCCGCTGGCGTTCTCAGCGTGGCTGGGGCCGCGCTGCTGCTTCTCCCTGCGGCCCGGAGGCCGCCTGTGTTTATTTTTGCGGCATAAAGCCGCCTGCAGCATTTCCATGTGGCCCGGAGGCAACCGACGTACTTTGCTCCCCTCCGGGGGTGAGGGCCTGCGTCCTCGGTCTCTTCTGCGGAATGGAGCCGCCAGCAGTCCATCCTTTGCAGCAGGGAAGCAGCCATCCATTCTGGGGCCTGTCCTGGGGCCTAGTTCCTCTTCTCCTGCGCTCAGCGTTGCAGGGCTGCTGTCCGAGGTCCTTTCCCCTCTCCTAGGGGGCGAAGCCGCACCTCTTCTCCCTTCTTAAAGGGACAGCGAGGGAGGAGGTCCACCAGTGATGTCTTCAGGGAGTCGCCTCCTCTTCAGTATAAAAAGGTCCAGTTTTCATTTCAACCTTGCCTTCGCAAGGAGCCAGTCCTCCTTAGGACTTCTTGTTATCTGCTTCTCAAGGCACTTCATTATATGTAGGATCCTGCATCTTCGTGATGTTCTCACGCTTCATCTTTGTCTTCATCGTCTCAAGGTCTCTAGATGTCTCGTCTTGATGTTTTCTTTATCCGGTACATCTTCGTCCTGGCAATGCAAGACTCTAAGAGGTTCCAGCTTCTTATTTTAACCTTCCTCGTAGAGGCATCCCCTCGAACCCTAAACCTTGCCTGAATCCTCGGAGTCTGCACCGTGCCTCCTCTTCACGAATGAACTCTATTTATCCGATCCGTTCCGGCAGGGCCCTGCCTGGCCTTTATCAGCTGTGCAGGGTGCATTTGGAACAGGCTTTGTCGGAGTCTTCACTTCATCTCCTATCTTCTCTGTGTGGGGAACCACCAGCGTGGTCCGTGACCTGTCTTCATTGGCTGAGTATATGGGCACGTGATGTGCAGTCCCGACTCAGCTCTGCCAACTTGTGTGGAGAACCACTAGCATGGTCCATGACCAACCTATTCCGGCTGTGAGGGTGCGCTGCCTGCATGGTCCGAGACCAGTCTGGCTAGGTTGTGTAGGGCGTGTGATGTCCAGTACCGACCAAGTCCTCTTCAAGCAACTTATGGCCTTTCCAGAGTTTCTTCATATACGTGACCAGAGTTCCTTTTCACTCCATGTATCCAGATTGCATTCTTCATGTGTTCAAGTCTTTGTCTTTAATGTCCCATCCTCTGACCACTGTCCACCCTGTCGCAGTTGCTGCTCCATGCGGCAGGTCCGAAAGGGCTTGGAGTAGTCGGAGGACCACTCATGAGGTCATCACTCTCCATCTTCAACCCATGCTGGGGCACCTCTCACCTGCCTCGGTGCTTGCCGGAGCTCCTCTGTGGCTGTATCGGAGCCCAGGGGCACACGAAAACATCAGAGATGGAACTGCTTTCCACGTTTCCACAACAGTGCCAATGCACCTTGCTCCTGCCCTGCAGCACCCCTCTTGCTATTTCCAATATTGAGATCTCCACATGCAGTCTATCAGTGCAGGCTGCAGCACCCCCTGCAGTTCCAATAAGGAATCTCCGAGCATCTAGCCACCAGGAAAGCTCCAGGAGGGTGAGCGGGCCACATTTCCTACCTTCCCGGGAGACCCAAGGCAGGAATTAATAGGAAGCAGCTGACATAAGGGTAGCTCACGAGATATCAGGCATTGGGGGAGGTCAATTAAAAAAAAAAAATCATCAGCGCTTCAGTAGGTGTAGTAGAGGTGCACACTGGGCACCCAGGTCTATCACAGAATCTCGTCCAGCTCTGCCAACGCACCTCAATCCACTTCTGCAGCTGTTCCAGTCCTGAGATTGCCAATGGCTCCCCACTGATACATCTCAGCCTTTCCCTGCAGCAGCCCCTGCTATTCTAGTACCATGAGACTCACACAGCTCTCCCTGTGCACCTCAGTCCTGTTATTCTAGCACTGAGACCTCCACATTACTCTCTTAGTGCACCTCAAATCTGACCAGCAAAACCCTTTCTTATTATAGGACTGAGAGCCTCCTCATCGCTACCTCTTCCAGTGCACCTTAATCATGAGCAGCAGCACCCTGTGCTATTCCAGAACTGAAACCCTCCCTACATTTCTGCATATACATCGCAGTTCTGCCCACTAGTAACCCCTGCTATTCCAATGCTGAGACCCTCAATACAGCTCTGCCAGTGCACCTCACTCCTGCTCAGCAGCACCCATAGCTTTTCCAGTACTGAGCCTTTCCATAGAGCTCTATCAATGCACCTCATTCCTGTCCTGCAACATCTCCTGCTATACCAGTACTGAGATGCCCACGGCTCTGCCAGTGCTCCACATTCCTGCCCTGCAGCATCCCCCACAGCTCTGCCAGTGCACCTCATCCTTGCCTTGTAGAACTTCCTGTTGTTCCAGTACTGAGATGCCCACAGCTCTGCTAATGCTCCGTACTCCGGCACTGCAGCACCCCTACATTTCTGCCAGTGCACCTCATATTTGCCCTGCAGCACCCCTTTGCTATTCCAGTACTGAAATACCTAAAGCTCTGCCAATGCATCTGAATCTTACCTTGCTGCATCCTCTGCTATTCTGTGCTTATCCAGCACAGAAGCCCTCCCTCAGCTCTGCAGTGCTTCTCAGTTCTGGTCTGCAGCACCCCGTGCTATTCTAGTACTGAGAACTCCCCACACAGCTCTGCCACTGCATCTCCTGATATTCCAGTACTAAGACCTTCACAGTTCTGCCAGTGAATCTGAATCTTGCTCTGCTGCATAGACTGAATCCTCTGCTATTTCAGTATGAACTCCACTCACAGCTCTGCCAGTGCATCTCATTCCTGTCCTGCAGCACCCCCTGCTATTCCAGTACTGCTCCCCCACTGCTCTGCCAGTGCATCTCATTCCTGCCCTGCAGCATCCCCTGCTATTCCAGTACTGAACTCCCCTACAGCTCTGCCAGTGCATCTCATTCCTGCCCTGCAGCACCCCCTGCTATTCCAGTACTGAACTCCCCTAGAGCTCTGCCAGTGCATCTCATTCCTGCCCTGCAGCATCCCCTGCTATTCCAGTACTGAACTCCCCTAGAGCTCTGCCAGTGCATCTCATTCCTGCCCTGCAGCATCCCCTGCTATTCCAGTACTGAACTCCCCTACAGCTCTGCCAGTGCATCTCATTCCTGCCCTGCAGCATCCCCTGCTATTCCAGTACTGAACTCCCCTAGAGCTCTGCCAGTGCATCTCATTCCTGCCCTGCAGCATCCCCTGCTATTCCAGTACTGAGACCCTCACACACAGCTCTGCCAGTGCATCTCATTCCTGCCCTGCAGCATCCCCTGCTATTCCAGTACTGCTCCCCCACAGCTCTGCCAGTGCATCTCATTCCTGCCCTGCAGCATCCCCTGCTATTCCAGTACTGAACTCCCCTAGAGCTCTGCCAGTGCATCTCATTCCTGCCCTGCAGCATCCCCTGCTATTCCAGTACTGAACTCCCCTAGAGCTCTGCCAGTGCATCTCATTCCTGCCCTGCAGCATCCCCTGCTATTCCAGTACTGAGACCCTCACACACAGCTCTGCCAGTGCATCTCATTCCTGCCCTGCAGCATCCCCTGCTATCCCAGTACTGCTCCCCCACAGCTCTGCCAGTGCATCTCATTCCTGCCCTGCAGCATCCCCTGCTATTCCAGTACTGAACTCCCCTAGAGCTCTGCCAGTGCATCTCATTCCTGCCCTGCAGCATCCCCTGCTATTCCAGTACTGAACTCCCCTACAGCTCTGCCAGTGCATCTCATTCCTGCCCTGCAGCATCCCCTGCTATTCCAGTACTGAACTCCCCTACAGCTCTGCCAGTGCATCTCATTCCTGCCCTGCCGCATCCCCTGCTATTCCAGTACTGAACTCCCCTACAGCTCTGCCAGTGCATCTCATTCCTGCCCTGCAGCATCCCCTGCTATTCCAGTACTGAACTCCCCTACAGCTCTGCCAATGCATCTCATTCCTGCCCTGCAGCATCCCCTGCTATTCCAGTACTGAACTCCCCTACAGCTCTGCCAGTGCATCTCATTCCTGCCCTGCAGCACCCCCTGCTATTCCAATACTGCTCCCCCACAGCTCTGCCAGTGCATCTCATTCCTGCCCTGCAGCACCCCCTGCTATTCCAGTACTGAACTCCCCTACAGCTCTGCCAGTGCATCTCATTCCTGCCCTGCAGCACCCCCAGCTATTTTATTTCTGATACCCCTTCCCCCACACACAACTCTTCCAATGCACTTTAGTCCTGCCCTGCAGCAACGCCTTGTATTCCAGTACCGAACCGTCCCATAATAGCTCTGCTATAGGACTTCAGGCCAGAACTCATGCACCCATTGCTATTCCAACACTTGTAGACAATTCTTATAATGTGTTAAGAGCAGCAATTTTCTTGCTGGTGTTTCTCAAAATTAATATATTTAAGAAAATAATATTAAATTATAAAGTCACCCACACAGCTTTTTTTTTTATTCCTGAGAGAATGGAGTATTGGCTTGGGTGGAGAAATAAAATGAACTGGTTATCGAAAGCAGTTTGTGTTGACAGGTTTATTTATTTCTTATTTTGCTGGAGGTATTTATAGTTTAGTTCACGGAGTCACTTCAGGGCACCTGTGAACTGGAGGTATAGCTCTAGTTTCTATTTTTAAGGCAAATTAAAAACCAAAACTATATTGTTTAATGTTATTTTAGGCTCCTAGAGAGATACATAATGTGAAATCAGACTTCTACATGAGAGAAAAATGTATTTTTCTATTTATTTTTTGCATCTCTGGTTTTTATTTCGCTGTGCTGTGAGACGATTTTTCAGACCATTCAGCAGATACAAGAAATGAGACATTAATTTTTCTCATCCAGAAACAGTTGTGCAGATCCCTCACAGTCATCGATATGCAAGAGAGAAAGAGGCTATACTTTTGTAATCAGGACATTGATGACATGTTTTGAACTAGTGCTTGAATATTGAGTTATACCTGGACTTTTCTAGTCCATTTTAGCCCTGCATTGGCATATGCCCTGAAAAATGAAACCAGTGTTTTTACTTAAAGCAAAACTTGGACTGAAAATTGAATAGAACATCTGAAAAGAACATTTAGTTAAAACCTAAATGCCTAAAAGAGTTTGAAGTATTAATTTATTAAACTTGGAAGATTAATTTATTTTTTTCAAGGTCAAACAGTGAGAGTTGGTGGGAGAAGTGGGATTTTAAAATTTGGTTTCTAAGCTTCAGAGCCTCATGTGCCTGTCACTGGGCTATGCTGTGTTCCCCATCACCTTTTTCTTTTAGACTATGGCTCAATCTTTTTCAATGCTGAAAATCTCTCTGTTGACTACATTACATAAAAGAGGTTGAGCAATTTGTTAATAAGTCAAGATAATTTCTCCTTAAAAGATAAATACCTGAGTTTTGATCAGAATCCTTTTGCCATGTCAAACCATATCTGTTGCCTGTCTGCTGGAATTCCATTTATTAACCTGAAATAAAATGTAGACTAAGGCGCTTTCTTCTAGCATCATGTCTCTTGAAGTAGGACTGAAGGAAGCAAGATTGCAATGAAGATAAATTAATCAGCATGGTTTCTCATGTGGGTCACCTATAAGTCATGGTTGGGAGCCCTCCTTCCCTTTCAGGCTCAGTGACTCCAGCTGTGTAGGGTCAGGAGGACTTGCTTGATTTGCATGTGGTGAAATCAGTCGAACTGAAAATAAGACATAAACACAACACCCAACACACACTTTCCTATAAGATTGCATCCTTTATTAGTTATTCTGTTTACTGGAGCATGTTAAGTAATTTTCCTCAGTGGGCAGGTTAAAAGAATAATAATCCAGTTTTCTGTTTCTCCTTTTCAATTTCATTTAATTTATTTATATTCTGCTTTGCGCACTTTTTTCAACGCTTCAGGTGAAATAATTGAATTATAGTGCTGGCATTCTGGTCAAGATCAGGAAATTGGATTGGATAAAGAAATGAGAATCTTTTGCTTTATAAAAGGTCCAGTTCCTGAAATGATTCCCCCAGCTAAAATGTCTTTACCAGAGTGGATCTCACTTTGGTAAAAGTCATGGGCTTGGGCCCTGTGCATGTTCAGATTCCCAAATTCTGCATCACTCCCCTTCTGGTTGTAATGGTTGACTGAGTGGTAGGAGAACTCCCTCAAGGACCTAGTTATTCATAGATTGATAGAGGTATAGTTCACATGATAGGAGGTGGCTCTCCTGTGGATCTTTTTTGTTTTCTAACTTTGAAAGTATTGATAGGGGTAGAGGTATTTTCTGTGGAAATTCCAGATGCCGAAAGGTTTGCTAAATGAGAATCGCTGTCTAATCAACACTCTTCTTGGCATCTTCCTTGTAAGTGGTAAAAATAGAGTTTATAAACCAGGTGAGCATTATTCAAGCCCTTTTATTCAAAATCTTGAGTAAGATACTTTAAATTTGTTTTGCAATGCATTAGAAGTTAAATTCAAACCAATTCTAAATGTATATCATCATGGTTGATGACAAGTTTCAAAACTCCTTAGGTAACAAATTTCAGAGATTGTACCTGATGGTGAGTGAACACAGCTTGTAAGCAGAGTTGGTCAGGGAGGGAGAAAACATATATCTTTGGAAAAGCTTTTCTCTGTTTCCATCATTAAGTCTCATGAAGATGATGATATGACAATTCCTCCCAAAGAAGTGGAGAAACTTGTTAATGTTGTTTGCTATGCAGTAGTTTAGAGGAAAAGAAAAAGCTTATTGGAGGTTTATCTGTCACATTGAATGTATCTTTCAATGAAAACTCCAAGGATAAATCTCACTTCGGAATGCCCTTATACAATTGTATTGTGTTAACCCCGACAGAGGATAGAGCTAAGTAATCAATGCTTAAACTATTAATTCCACAAGTTTTCTGGTTAGAGAGGACTGTTTTCTGAATGTATGTGTTATGGTTGAACGGTGTTTGGGTGGATCCTTGGGTTCTGTGGCAGATGACCACGCCCACGGGGAGGAGCCCTGTGAGGAGCCACAGTACTGGGCTAGACTCAGAATGCACTCAGAGGAGCCGTAAATTAGGTGAGGCAAACGGGGCGAAGCCGTCTAGCTCCGATGGACGCAACAGTATGCACCATGTTCTTGGATTGGACATGAAAACAATGGTTTGAATGAGAAGTTAGTGGATTCAGAGTTCTCACACAGTCACAAATCACATGATTGTTGTAGCTCCTGCGAGAATAAATGGTACACACCAGCAGGCTAATTTTAAACTGAGCATGCGTGCACCATACATGCTTATATCAGCACACAAGCAGAGATGTGCTGCAATTTTAAATTGTGTTCGCGCTTGCATGCATATGTTTTAGAATACAACTCATATGCATAAGTATGCACTTAATCTTAAAAGATTGCGCGAGAAAACGTACATTGCATATCTTTCTAAGGACTTTAACAGCTTTTATGTGCATATGTAGTCAGATTTTAAAACGTGCTCTTCAAGACCCCTCTGTTTCTTCATCCTGTTTGCCCCCTAGTGTTATGTGCCAAACATGCTTATGGCACTTCTCCATGGGCACAAGACAAGAATACTTAGATTTTGTAGAAAGTATAATTTTTTTTATTGAGCAATATAAGTATTCTTGGGAAATACTGGATGCTATCTCTCGGACACACTGATCACCAGCATCTCGTATACATGAACTGATCCTTCTCTTATAGGTAAAATACAATACAGTACTAGGTCAGAAATTCTTAAGTTGCGTGACCATCTGGAGTATCATTTACATAGGTTGTCATGTCAACAGCATGATACATTATCCCTAAACTATCCTGACCAGTTCTCCAAGTTGGGGCCCATTTACCATCACTCTTTAGATAATCCTTTGTTCTGTTAAAATCATGCTGCTCAGGGTAATCGTTATATCTTAGGCTGTGTGCTGTGTTTACAGATGCCCCTGTTACAGATGACCCTGTAATGACATTTTAGCCTGAGGTTCTGACCATTGCCTTCTGCTCTTGTGACCCTATAATTAGACATCACAAATTGTCGCCAGCTTCAACTGCTGTCTAGGTGACCTTGGAATTCCTCCAGGTCAGGCTCAGTAGGGCATTTAAAGTTCACATAACCAGAAAGGCTAAGATAGCAGAGGATTCTGGGTCAGTTGCCATCTCCATGTTGGTCTCAAGCTCAGGCACACAAATCACTAGTTGACTCAGATCCCTCGACCTGTCCTGTAAGCCCTAAAACTAATTAGTTAATACCTAGTTAGTTACTTGCTTGTAGCTGCTACTATTTAAATTCTCATGTAGTAATGATAAAGACTGTATTAATGCAATTTTATCAGACCATAGTAGCTCTCTGATGTGATATTGGTTCAGCAGAATATGCTATCTGGATGTCAATCCAACACCAGATAGTATTTTTTTTTTTTTTTTTAGATAGAAATGGAATAGATTTTTGAAAGTGCACAGTACACATATTTGTTTTTTGTTACCCTTTATAGCACAGGTGCTGAGGGGAGATATGTGGTACATCTAAGTTTTACAAAATATGATAAAGCAGGCTATGCACTGCCAATGTGAGATACTGACAAGCAAGGACCTGAGACCATAAGTCTTCACACAGGGGAGAGGCACCCAAATAACTGCAGATGGAGAAAACTGTGAACTTTTGTTAAGCAGGCCATGATGAGCAAATTGGGCCTGATACTGAACAGTCAATGAGAGCTTGACCATAAACTTTGATGAGCCAGGCATCCCCCAAAAATCAGATCAGCCAACCACATATGCAACTACCAGTATGGAAATTGCAACTGATGACAGTTAAGGTACTGAGACCTACTGCAGAGGATCCTGGCAGCCTGGAAGCATACCCTGCTAAAGATTTCAAATTGGTCAGACTTCTGAGTCAGCTAAACTTCAGGTGAAATAAAGCTGAGATGGGGCTTAGGTATTCCTGATGAGGGTCATCTGACCAGCTGCACAGCGTGAGCAATGAGTGAATGGAATTAGCCTGTCTTGCAAATATTGTAGTAGCAAGTGCTAAGGGGGCCAGTGCATAATACATTTATGTACCCAATAAGAAATAGATATTTGTCTGAATAATGCTGATACCAATATAAACATAGATTAGGAAACTTTTTCATCCAACAGGTGTTAATGTGAGTCCTCTGAATCCAGGGTGTGTGTGTGTGTGTGTGTGTGTGTGTGTGTGTGTGTGTGTGTGTGGAAAGTAATGGAATTACTTAGCCCGAGTCTGACTACTCTAGCTGAGTATGTATTTAGCAGTTAGGCCTTGATTGATCCATAGTTCTCACACAGACACACATCACATGATTGTAATAACTGAGAGAATAAGTGGCAAACACCAGATGCACATAATCTGATGTGAGGGGCTCAGAATCACAAGGGGCAGCTCTGAACTGAAGAGTGGAGAAAGCTGTAAGAACAGACCGAACCTTTGGAAATGTAAGCTTTGCTTGCATGCCCCTGCAGAATTTGTAAGATGTGTAGCATTTTAAGAAAACATGAGTGATCAGACAAAACACATCTTGTATTTTTAATGTCCTTCAGATTAAACTATTATACATCACTGAATAGCACAATCGTTAAGCAAACAATAGCAATAAAGGAAATATAGACATAATATGAATTGCACAGTATTTACAAATCCTTTTTATAGTGATTTAGCACTAGTGTTCTGCTTATTTTCTGAAACAATAGTTATATGATTTGCTTTTATTTTACATTGACATCAATAAGTCATATGCTGATTTTTGGTTAGGTTTAGAAAGAATGCAAGAGCAAGTAGTTACACATGTGAGAGAAAATATCTGGACAATATGTCATTATTTTTCTTAATTGTATTTGTGTTAACCAGACTACAAGGCAAAAACCACTATCATTACATCCACTACAGGACACAATAAAATCAAGCTAATTATGAGAATTACTCTGTCCTTCAACTTAGGATAGAAGGGTGTTAGATCATCTTATCTTCTTTTGCTCATTTTTAGTTAGGGCTGGACAATCCTGGCTTAGATTTACTATGTCCTTAAATGAAATAGCCTTTTCTACAGGAATATTCTGAAATTGGTGGTCTGATGTCGCCATTTTGTGGACAGACATCACCTTGCATCCTGTTATTTCCTATAGATAAGATTTTTACCTGGAATTTCCTTATGTTGTAGAAATGAGCAAGTCAGAGTCAAATTTACCCCAGTCCTTGTTATAGAATGACACGGGAGTTTTGTAGTTAGTTATAGTAAATGACAATCACTACAAGGCCATCTGTATGCACCAAAGGTTTTCCTCTTATTCTGTGTCTATGGAATAAAAAGCTTAGTAGGTAGGGCCAATAATAGTTTCCTATCGCATCACATGAAGTGACATGCCTAGCTACCACAGATAACAGGAAGTGACATTGGTAGTTAAAAGTAATAACAGGAAGTGGGAGGCATTAGGACCTTCTCTATATCTAAGTAGGTTGTCCATCTTCAAAGCATATTCTGAAAGGCATTTTGGTATACATGGACTGGGAATGAGAAAAAAGTCTTACAGTTTTAGTGAAATAAAATGTAAATGAAATTATTTTTCAGCACTTACTATCAAAAGCAGTTATATTCTGCTTTATCAGTTTAGGTCACTACCTTTGGAAATGTTGCTCTAATCGTTTAGCAGAGAGGCAACAGTAGAGAAGTGTCAGAGAGGAGAATCCTGCTCCTCCCAGGAACATTGAAGCAAAGCATGTACAGAACATGAACTGAAATCCAAATGATGAATGTTGGAAGTCCAAGTCTGCATTTCCGTGCCTGGAAAAAATCTATGGTGTGAAGAATCCAGGTTTACTTTCATTTGGTCTGGATTCTCTGATGGAAAATGGTTGTGAGGTTGAATTCCTGGGGTGATTTGAAACTTAAGGAGAGAAAAGGTGCTTTTCAAAGAGGTGAGCATCATTCCATTGAAGTAGAAGGCTTAGACTGGCAGGACCTTCACTTTACCTGGGAATAAGAATAAGAATGTAAACATGAAAGCTTAAATCACAGGATGGATGAGATTTTGCTCACTCTATCTAATGTTCTAGGTGCTAGAGAAGTTAATGATAAGAAGTTGCCAGTTCCAGTAATCATTTAATTTATTGATTGACTCTGAGAACTTTTAACAGGCCAAACCTAAAATCTAGCTCTTAGCAGCTAATAATCATCCAAACATAAAATACAGCAGAAATAAATAACAAGCTAACAGCAAAAACCCATTATCCCAACTTAAAAATCACATCAAATATGGTAAAGTTAAATCTTAATCTGATTTGGTGTTATTACCTATTCCAAAGGCCTCTTGAAAAGAGACCATTACTTTCACCTGAAAGGAAAGATAATTCTTTCTCCTCTCATTATTTGTCGTGCTTTCTCCAGGTCTTCTCATGCTCTCTCTCCCTTCTCCTGAGGTCTGAGCTGTCCTTAACTCTTTCTCTCTTCTGGTCCCTCTCATTTGGTCAACTCTCTCCCTTTCTCTTGCCCCCTTTTTCTCTGTAACCTCCGGCCTTTAAATTTAACTCTGTGCTATCAGAATTGCATCAGGGACCATCCACATGGACGTGTACGTCTCATGCTACTGAGCCACTGAGTCAGCCCAGTTTGTATTCTCTCATGGGAAGTTTAGATGGAATTTGTGTAGGTTTAGAGCACCAAATCACCGCCAAAACACATGATTGAACACAGAATGATTTGAGATTCCTCTTCCAATTGTCTTTTATGTCTGGAACACTAAGAGAATGCATTTCAGGCTCACTGAAAGTTGGATAAGACCTGTCCTGAATGTGCCCAAAAATGATTCGTTTGCCCTCTTTAGAATGAGATCAGTTTGGCCCGAGGAACAGAGCAGTTACCTTATAGAGAGTAACTGTGGCACCGTAGAAGAGACTCAGGAGGAAAAGTACCATGAATGTGCAGGCTGTGGCCAGGGCATTCCCTTCCTCTCCTTCTGAGCTGTCTACCCAGTCACATATGGAGACTAAAAGAGATGGAAAGAAAGCGACAGCACCATTAATTATCAGTCTTTCTTTTATCCTGGAAATGCTGGCCATTAACAGGGCTGGATTTAGGATTAGGCAGTAGCTAGGATGCCAAATCCTGAAGCCACTAAAAAACTAGGAATCACCCTACTTCTCTCTGACTTCTAGTGGTGAAACCACTCTTACCCTTGGTCCATTGCCTATGGATGTCATAATTTTAAATCCAGCCCTGGCTATTTCCTGCTCCCCACTGAAATAATCATCTAAGTTCTTCAATCAGTATATGCAGAAAACAAGAAAACTCTATCATACAATAATACAGTGATTAGGCTCAGATGGGATAAGAATGGAGACAGATATCTTGTCTCTTTGAAAAATAACTCCAGGGAAAATACACATCTCTAGGGAATAGGACCAATATTATCTCGCCCTTGGACCATACATTGGTACATTTGCTCCACCAGTGTCAAATGAGTTCTTTGGGGAAATTACTTTTTTTATTTAGATGTGATAAATACAAGTTTTATATCCAAATCATACTTAAGAAAGGCATTTATCCATCTTGGAGATTCATCTCTTGAATGATCTTGCTGTGCATTAAGAAAACCCATGGAGTCCAGTAATTAGATTCTACTGCCCACACATCCCCATGTTCATCCCTGTTCCTCATTTTCTTATTGAAAGAGAACTGAGTTTCTGGGTAGAAATTTGTATTATTACTGGACTAATAAATGTTTCGAGATGCCAGCTTTTTCTCTTCCTTCATATTCTTGCATACTGGCATCTCAAAACTTATAAAAGTATCATTCTTACTCAACTGTTTTGTTGGTTTTCTTCTCACTAGTTTTATTTTTGGTAGTATTCTCAATTTAGTTTCTGCTCTTCTAGCAGAAACATTTTGACTCTTTCAAGGTATTGAGGATGGGACAAATTCTTGAGTCCTGTCATGGACTCTTCCTACTCTTCTCTGGATTCTATCAATTTAAAAAATGTCTGTACAGAAAGAACGTAAAATAAATTGGATGCCATATTCCAAGTATGGTTGACTTTAAATGTGCATGTTATAAAATCTGGGGTCGGTGTGCACAAGGGGGTGCACACTTGTCCACCTTGCGCGTGCTGAGCCCTAGGGGAGCTCCGATGGCTTTCCCCGTTCTCTCCGAGGCCGCTCCGAAATCGGAGTAACTTGCGTGTGCAGCCTGGCTGCCGGCGCACGATCCCCCGGCACGGCCATTGTGCCCGAGGCCTCGGTCCCACCCCCACCCCGCCCCTTTCACAAAGCCCCGGGACATACGTGCATAACCCTTTTAAAATCCGCCCCCCAGTGTTTTTCCAGCCACGCATTGATTGTGTAAATAGTTTTCTCCATTTCTTTTAGAAAATATGAACATAAGAAATTGCCATTCTGGGTCGGACCAGCTTCCTGTTTCTAATGGTGGCCAATCCAGTTTACAAGTACCTGGCAGGTACCCAAATATTTCATGAAACATTACAGCATATTAAAGCAGTAGAGTACAATAAACACTATATAAATGTCTAAAAGGGCTTTACAAATGATTATTTCTATGACTATTAAGAACCAGAGAACATTGGATGATGCTGATTCTTCATAACTACTTAAAAATGAATGATAACATTTTTCAATATGCAAGGGATGAGTCTCTAGAATTATCTACTGTTAGAACTGAAGCAATTTTTGGAAAATAATTTTAAAATATTTGGTATGCTCTCAGGTACTGATAATTTAATAAGAACAGGATAGATGACTGATAGAATTACCAACAGATATCTGAGAAATTTGGAATGAGGCTGAGGAAAGATGGGAGAACATCTTTGACTATGTGGAAATGAAATTTGTGAGGGAGTCGGTTGGACCATTAGATGACGGAGGGGTTAAAGGGGCTCTTAGGAAAGATAAGGCCATTGCAGAAAAACTAAATGAATTATTTGCTTCCGTGTTTACTAATGAGATGTTGGGGAGATACCAGTTCTGGAGATGGTTTTCAGGGGTGATGAGTCAGATGAACTGAAGATGGTTTTCAGGGGTGATGAGTCAGATGAACTGAAGATGGTTTTCAGGGGTGATGAGTCAGATGAACTGAACGAAATCACTGTGAACCTGGAAGATGTAGTAGGCCAGATTGACAAACTAAAGAGTAGCAAATCACCTGACCGGATGGTATGCATCCTAGGGTACTGAAGGAATTAAAAAATGAAATTTCTGATCTATTAGTTAAAATTTGTAACCTATCATTAAAATCATCCATTGTACCTGAAGACTGGAGGGTGGCCAATGTAACCCCAATATTTAAAAAAGGCTCCAGGGGTGATCCGGGTAACTATAGACCAGTGAGCGTAACTTCAGTGCCGGGAAAAATAGTGGAAACTATTCTCAAGATCAAAAGTGTAGAGCATATATAAAGACATGATTTAATGGAACATAGTCAACACGGATTTACCCAAGGGAAGTCTTGCCTAACAAATCTGCTTCATTTTTTTGAAGGGATTAATAAACATGTGGATAAAAGTGAACCAGTAGATATAGTGTATTTGGATTTTCAGAAGGCGTTTGACAAAGTCCCTCATGAGAGGCTTCTAAGAAAACTAAAAAGTCATGGAATAGGAGGCGATGTCCTTTCGTGGATTACAAACTGGCTAAAAGACAGGAAAGAGAGAGTATGATTAAATGGTCAATTTTCCCAATGGAAAAGGGTAAACAGTGGAGTGCCTTAGGGATCTGTACTTGGACAGGTGCTTTTCAATATATATATAAATGATCTGGAAAGGAATACGACGAGTGAGATTATCAAATTTGCGGATGATACAAAATTATTCAGAGTAGTTAAATCATAAGCAGACTGTGATACATTACAGGAGGACCTTGCAAGACTGGAAGACTGGGCATCCAAATGGCAGATGAAATTTAATGTGGACAAGTGCAAGGTGTTGCATATAGGGAAAAATAACCCTTGCTGTAGTTACACAATGTTAGGTCCTATATTAGGAGCTATGACCCAGGAAAAAGATCTAGGCATCCTAGTGGATAATACTTTAAAATCGTCGGCTCAGTGTGCTGCAGCAGTCAAAAAAGCAACAGAATGTTAGGAATTATTAGAAAGGGAATGGTTAATAAAACGGAAAATGTCATAATGCCTCTGTACCACTCCATGGTGAGACCACACCTTGAATACTGTGTACAATTCTTGTCGCCACATCTCAAAAAAGATATAGTTGCAATGGAGAAGGTACAGAGAAGGGCAACCAAAATGATAAGGGGGATGGAACAGCTCCCCTATGAGGAAAGGCTGAAGAGGTTACGGCTGTTCAGCTTGGAGAAAAGACGGCTGAGGGGGAATATGATAGAGGTCTTTAAGATCATGAGAGGTCTTGAACGAGTAGATGTGACTCGGTTATTTACACTTTCGAATAATAGAAGGACTAGAGGGCATTACATGAAGTTAGCAAGTAGCACATTTAAGACTAATCAGAGAAAATTCTTTTTCCCTCAATGCACAATAAAGCTCTGGAATTTGTTGCCAGAAGATGTGGTTAGTGCAGTTCGTGTGGCTGGGTTCAAAAAAGGTTTGGATAAGTTCTTGGAGGAGAAGTCCATTAATGGCTATTAATCAAGTTTACTTAGGGAATAGCCACTGCTACTAATTGCATCAGTAGCATGGGATCTTCTTAGTGTTTGGGTACTTGCCAGGTTCTTGTGGCCTGGTTTGGCCTCTGTTGGAAACAGGATGCTGGGCTTGATGGACCCTTGGTCTGACCCAGCATGGCATGTTCTTATGTTCTTATATTTACTGGCTACCTCAGCTACTTCTTCTAAGAATGAACATTGTAGACTTAAAGGAACTTTGTTTAATGGACTTCTTTGTTTGGAAGACTGGAAATTCTGTCCCCAGGAACAGAATGCTCATGAAATCCCTTGTGTGAGTCGTGTTCCAAAATTGTTACTTTGCAGAATTGGCTTCCATTGAGATGGCAACTTTGTGTGTGAGTAGGACCTGGGATGAAACTCTTCCGTTCAGTAATCACTAATTAGGAGATTTCATTCTTGCTGGGGCTTAGAAGCTCCCAGATTGAATCTGGAATTGGCTTGGCTAATGGAAGGACTTTTACAATACCACATTCATGTGCTATACTGACGGAGGCTGAAATTTAGTTAGTTAGTTTTTTTTTTTTTAATCGGAGAAAATTAAGAAAAGCATCAGAAATGGTCCTGTGATAGCAGCATGCAGAAATGTCAAGCCGTGTTGTTTCCTTTCACGTTTTGTGTGCTTATAGTGGAAACTAGAAGAGAAGGTTCACTTGGCCCAATCAGTCTGCCTAGTTGTTCCTGTTACCGAGGCCCTGCAGACCCAACTCGTTATCTAGTAATCTCCTTCCCTCGACCTTGCCGCCTCCCTCCTAATTTTGCTTTGAACTTTTCTCACTGCCCTCCTTTCTGATAGATTATTGCAGACCCCCCCCCCCCAGGGAAAAAGATATTTGCTCTCACTTCCTATGAGCTTCCTTCTTCCAGCTTCACATCATGGTTCTGTTTCTGAGTTTTCTTCTTCACTGGGAAATATTTCCATCTGGTAATGTCTGGAAGCCAGCCAGATATTTGAATGTGTATTTATCATACTCCCCTTACTCCTTATTTTCTCTGTATTTTAAGTACCTTAAGTCTGTACATATGGACATAAGAACATGCCATAGGGTCAGACCAAGGGTCCATCAAGCCCAGCATCCTGTTTCCAACAGAGGCCAAACCAGGCCACAAGAACCTGGCAAGTACCCAAAAACTAAGAAGATCCCATGCTACTGATGCAATTAATAGCAGTGGCTATTCCCTAAGTCAAATTAATTAATAGCCATTAATGGACTTCTCCTCCAAGAACTTATCCAAACCTTTTTTAAACCCATCTACACTAACTGCACTAACCACATCCTCTGGCAACAAATTCCAGAGCTTAATTGTGCATTGAGTGAAAATAATTTTCTCCAATTAGTTTTAAATGTGCCCCATGCTAACTTCATGGAATGCCCCCTAGTCTTTCTACTATCTGAAAGACTAAATAACCGATTCACATCTACCTGTTCTAGACCTCTCATGATCTTAAAGACCTCTATCATATACCCCCTCAGCCGTCTCTTCTCCAAGCTGAAAAGTCCTAACCTCTTTAGTCTTTCCTCATAGGGGAGCTGTTCCATTCCCTTTATCATTTTGGTTGCCCTTCTCTGTACCTTCTCCATCGCATCTATATCTTTTTTGAGATGCGGCGACCAGAATTGTACACAGTATTCAAGGTGCGGTCTCACCATGGAGCGATACAGAGGCATTATGACATTTTCCATTTTATTCACCATTCCCTTTCTAATAATTCCCAACATTCTGTTTGCTTTTTTGACTGCCACAGCACACTGAACCAATGATTTCAATGTGTTATCTACTATGACGCCTATATCTCTTTCTTGGATGGTAGCTCCTAATATGGAACCTAACATCGTGTAACTACAGCAAGGGTTATTTTTCCCTATATGCATCACCTTCCACTTGTCCACATTAAATTTCATCTGCCATTTGGATGCTCAATCTTCCAATCTCACAAGGTCCTCCTGCAATTTATCACAAACCGCTTGTGATTTAACTACTCTGAATAATTTTGTATCATCTGCAAATTTGATAACCTCACTCGTCGTATTCCTTTCCAGATGATTTATATATATATTGAAAACATCCCAATACAGATCCCTGAGGCACTCCACTGCCCACTCCCTTCCACTGAGAAAATTGTCCACTTAATCCTATTCTCTGTTTCCTGTCTTTTAGCCAGTTTGCAATCCACAAAAGGACATCGCCACCTATCCCATGACTTTTTACTTTCCCTAGAAGCCTCTCATGAGGGACTTTATCAAACACCTTCTGAAAATCCAAATACACTATATCTACAGGTTCACCTTTATCCACATGTTTATTCACCTCTTTCGTATAAGGATTGTGTTACAAGCTCTTCATCAGTTTTGTATCCTTCCCTGTTTTTGTATTAGACTGACCGGCATCCTTCATGTCCTCAGAAATTATTATTTCCAGTTGATATAATTTTTAGCTTCACAATATCCCTGGGGCATGCTCTAATGAACCCAGTCTAGTACTCCTGCACATGTGTGAGTGGTATGTTATTTTATACAAATAAATTAATGTGAAATTGAAGATTTTGAATATTTTCATTTTTATGTCTTCCTTTCCTTCCTTCAGGTAAGAGCGCAGAGACATGTGTGTGCCATTGACATGAATGTTGATTGGATAGCTGAGGTCCCATGTGTGTGCCATTGACATGAGTGTTGATTGGATAGCTGAGGTCCCATGTGTGTGCCATTGACATGAATGTTGATTGGATACTGAGGTCCATGTGTGTGCCATTGACATGAATGTTGATTGGATAGCTGAGGTCCCATGTGTGTGCCATTGACATGAGTGTTGATTGGATAGCTGAGGTCCCATGTGTGTGCCATTGACATGAGTGTTGATTGGATAGCTGAGGTCCCATGTGTGTGCCATTGACATGAATGTTGATTGGATACTGAGGTCCATGTGTGTGCCATTGACATGAATGTTGATTGGATAGCTGAGGTCCCATGACCATGCAGTGTTCTGGTGATACAAATCAGATCTGCACTTTTCTTCGTCAGGTTGAGAGGGAGAATATTTAGCACGTAACACAGAATTAGAGGTTTGAAATGTTATTAATTAATTTACAAATTAATTATTATTGCTCTAAATATTATATAAGCAGGCTGAAATGAATTTGACTAACTTTCACTTTCGATGAGACAGGACTTTCTAACCCTCAGCCCCCTTGGCCTTGGCATGATGATGCCATCTTGAAGCCACCTCATAGACTGTAGCTGCTCCATGGAGTTGTCATGAGGATAGAGAGCATTACAGCTCTTTATTCCCTATATGTAGAATTTTCTCATGGAATTATAATTTAAATAACCAGAGAATGCAAGTCAAACTTAGCCGCATCTAAGAGTTAGACAATGATAGAAACTGTTATTGCATATGTTTCTAAAGTTGAAAAATGCTACTTTTTTGAATTGTAATGTCAGGATGTTTCCTGAAGCCTCAGAAAAGATCTAAGCGGTTTATTTTGATGAGGCCTGCAGTATTGCAAATTGGAGATCATTTGTTTCCTTAAATACCCATGTAAATGTATAGTGAAGTATCGAATGAATAAATATGTCTTCTTTGATGCTTCTCAGTTAGCAGTGTTCTTGTCAACTAAAGATTACATAATATTAATGGTTATAAAAATCCCTCTGATTATAATAACTGCTGGTCTACCAGGTCGTGATGCTGATCTTGCTAGCCCTGACGTACGTACTTTCTATTTTTCTTTGTAATATGATATTCCCCAAGAATTTTGGTGGGGATTCCCCTGGTTGTGGACTTCTGGTACAGGTTTTGATATGTATTCCCTGTTTTTTCCTCTTTATTGTTTAGCATTTTACGTTTCCTAGCTGTTGATTTGCATTCAGGAGATTTACTTATAAAGATAAAATAAAAAACAATGTAGTTCCCATCCTTAAATCTAGTACAGAACTTGTATTCCATGTAATTAGGACAACACCTTGAGTCTGCTGTACAGCTTGCAGAACCAGGGGCCTTTTCCTTTGCCCTTGTAACTTCCATGTCAAAGACACAGCAACAACCAGCCTCTTACATAAATGGTGGCTTCACTTCTGGTGACTGCTGATTAACAGAATACATTATGACGTTCCTCTTCTTCCTAAACTGAACATAACTTGCCCTTTTCCTCCCTGTGCATGTGTAAATTAAGAGTTAAGTGTTTCCAGAACAGATGTGTAGGCTTAGAATCAAAACTGTTATGCAATTATTTTCCCTTTTTGGACTGCCTCCTTGTGCTTCTGTAGTGGGGAATAGCATCTCTCTTTGAAATGTACCATCACCAGGCAAACATGAGCACATTCTTTTAATGCTTGTATGTAGCTTCTGCATGGCCTTGTACAAGGTCATTTCAGTGAGCCTGCTTAATGCTGCTGAGGAAATGGATATTATTTCAACATGCAGAGGAAGTTTATTTCAGGCTATAATATATATACTCTATATATACACAAACACTTCAGTCATCAAAACCCGTTTCTTTCACATCCTGCAAAATTACATCAAGGTCTAGAAGATGAGTTTTGTATTTGAAGATTGAACATAGGGGCAACTGTACTCCCTGAAGCTCAGTCCTCAATAGCAGTTGTTGGCCAATTCAGACATAACAAGAGACACATTGATTGAGGTGGGTTTACCGGTAAATTTGTCGATGCTCTTTTGGACGATGTTCAAAGGCAGTGCTTCATGACCGACCACGCATGTATAGTGCTTTCCATTGTTCCAGTCAGATGTTTTAATGGACAACTTGCTGTACAGGAAGTAGGAATCCTTTCCCTGGGATATGATAGGCTCCATTGTGACATAATCGTCTTTACTGATCTCCTTCCCCTCCTGCAGCCACTTGACAAAGATATCCTTGGGGCTAAAATCTTGCATTAGGCAGGTGAGGGATGCTTCTTCTTGGAGGGAAAGTTCATCTATGCTGGGAGGGAGGAGGTAAACTGAGGGCTGATGGGAAAGGACCTCTAGATAAGGAACAGACATCAATTAGTTAATAAGAGAATCTAATGGAGGCATCATAACCTTTATCCAAATACATTATTTTATTCTCTATAGCACCATGATACTGCATTGCATAAATATGGATCACTTCCTGTCAGTAGATTCATTATATATGCCACTTCCTGTTCTTAGTTGTGTTAGTAATATAGTTTGTGTCATTAATTTCATAATTATCCATCTTATTTTTTCTTGTTTGCTTTATAATTACGTGTCTTCATTTTCTTAATTTTGTGACTATCCATTTCACTTCTAATTAATTTCCTAATTAAGAATTTCACCTCCTGTCATTAACAGACCTTGTCATTGCCTCGTATTTCAGTTTATGTCATTGTCCCCAGCAGAAGGACCTGTTTTACATTGAAGGTGGTGAAGGTGTGGAAGATGTTTCCAGAAGAAGTTATCCTTGCTGCATCTATGTGCATATTTAAGTGGAATTTGGATGTGTTCTTGAACAACAAAAACATTAGCGGGTGTGTTGGTTTGTTTTGAAGCCAGGTGCTTCAACTTTTTCAATTTATTAATTTTTTGCCTTCGTCAGGATTAACTCTAGGGAACTGACAAAGGCAGACGAAGAAGGGTGAATACAATGAACTTTTCATCACTTCTTATTACTTTAGAAACCAACTATGTTACTTCCTATCCATTTCATGGTTTCTGAGTTTTAGACTAATGGGAAAGCTTTCCTAGCTGGTAATGGAATTGGGTAATCTGAATGGAAGGACACTGGAAAGATTCCAGAAAACTCAGTGCTCACTGTCAGATATTGTTAGCTGCTCAACTATCCCATTATGATATTTAGGAGTTGAAGGCCAAATTTCTACATCTTGCATGTTTCTCTACATGTTAGTGTATGTTGATTGAACTTTCTTTGATTATATGAAATTACATAATAGTAATGGTTATAAAAATCCCTCTGATTATAATAACTGCTGGTCTACCAATAATAACTGTCAAGTTTTGAGCTTCTGATAATGCAAGCCTCAAGATTGTACATTTCAAGCTTGGCTTTATTTAGAATAATAATAATGTCCTGGCTTACATATAGCAGATAGCAACATAAATGCAATTCCTTGCAAGTTTTCTGTTCCAGGTTGCCATATATTAAGTCCAATTGATCTTACTTATATCAGCTCTATTCCAGAGTCAGAATCTCCAGGTAATCAGTTCAACATGCAGAAAACTTACTTAACTAACAAGAGTTTAGGACTCTCTCACTGGTGCTCCTGAAGAGCTCAACAGATATTGTTGCCAATTGTAAGTGTTGAGTTCCTCATGGATGGGGTTTGCAGGTCTTAACCTCAGACTCCATGCAGCCCTTTCTAGTTTGCTCAACTAAGACTTAGCAGAGACATCCAGTGGCTCAAAAACAGAGCTCCAGCATTTCGTCCCAAAAGACTGCCCATTCAAAGTCAGCCAGAGTATCTTTGTACTTAGAAGTAGTTTAGCTGGGCACTCAGATTGCCAGACTGCAATGACTTGTGTGACTTAATATGACTATACCTGTATCCTTGTAGATGACTGCTTCAACGGGTGTGGGTTTTTCCTGGTACTTAACGATGCAGGTGATCTTCTCGCCACTATTCCAATCCTCAGTGCAGATGCTGACGACACTGGAGGTACTGTAAGTCCCATTGTCATGGAGCTGGAAGTCGGAGGTCACTGGGTCCAGCTTGCCCCCCTTTCCTCTTGTCCATGTGATCTCAAAGTTCTCTGTGTTCCTTATGTTAGTGATTAGGCAGATGAGCTTGGCGGTGTGCTCCAGGAAGAGGTCCTCAAAGGTCGGGGGCAAGACATACACCTGCAAGTCCTCATCACAGTTTTCTGGAAAACAAGGCATAGGAAAGACAAATCATAATTGACTCTTGCCTTTTTTCAAAACTGTTGTCATACCTTATTCTGGGCATCATTTGTGCTTGGGGTGGAAGTGGGTGTCAGGGTTTACGTGTTTTGGGGGTGATGGCAGAAAATGATGGCTTTATATGTTTTGGGATTGGAAGGTGTATCAAGATTTCCTTGTGAGTTTGGGGTGGAATGACATATGAAAGGATTGTGTGCTGGGGTGGGAGGGATGTCAGAGTTTGTGCGTGTGCTTGGTAGAAGGAGAGGGATGTCAGAGTTTGTGCGTGTGCTTGGTAGAAGGAGAGGGATGTTAGAGTTTGTGCGTGTGCTTGGTAGAAGGAGAGGGATGTTAGAGTTTGTGCGTGTGCTTGGTAGAAGGAGAGGGATGTTAGAGTTTGTGCGTGTGCTTGGTAGAAGGAGAGGGATGTCAGAGTTTGTGCGTGTGCTTGGTAGAAGGAGAGGGATGTTAGAGTTTGTGCGTGTGCTTGGTAGAAGGAGAGGGATGTTAGAGTTTGTGCGTGTGCTTGGTAGAAGGAGAGGGATGTTAGAGTTTGTGTTACGGTGCCTGGGTCTGTGTATGGGTAATAGAAGGTTCTGTTCTATTTGGCAGTGGTGAAGCCCATTGCCTCCCCCTCTAGGTAACAGCTCCCTCCTCCTAGCCAGAAGGGAACATTTTCCCAAAAACTGTTCCCCTGGCACAATCCCTTAAATTTGTTTTACAGTAAAAATGTACCCAATTAAAATAAAAATTGGGAATGTTATATTAGCAGAGCCACCCTTACCGATATGAATGCATTCATTGCAAATCCCCACAATTGCCCTCGTGCATTGTTTTATTACCTGAACATTTGCTGACATTGACCTGGATTGTGAAATTTGTCGTGGGGTGCTCAACAATACATGAGTAGATGGACCCTTGGTTCCACTGCCCCTTGGGAACCCTCAGGTGACTGGTGGTACTGAAATAACCATCTTTATCCTTCCATGGGGCAAGGGAAGAGGCTGGGAGCTTGGCCTCCTTCCCATTCACGAGCCAACGGGTTTGGATGGTTTCTGGGAAGAAGCGGGTGATCTGGCACACCAGCTCCATGGTGGTATTGCTGGTGTCTCTGGAGTGAGAGTCCTCACAGGGGGATTCGAGCAGTGCCTTCACCACAGGAGCTGTGCAAGGGACGACTGAAGAGGAGAAAAGAGAATGAGGAGTAAGAACAACAGTTTGTTTTTGTGCATAAGAACATAAGAAAATGCCATACTGGGTCAGACCAAGGGTCCATCGAGCCCAGCATCCTGTTTCCAACAGTGGCCAATCCAGGCCATAAGAACCTGGCAAGTACCCAAAAACTAAGTCTATTCCATGTAAACATTGCTAATGGCAGTGGCTATTCTCTAAGTGAACTTAATAGCAGGTAATGGACTTCTCCTCCAAGAACTTATCCAATCCTTTTTTAAACACAGCTACACTAACTGCACTAACCACATCCTCTGGCAACAAATTCCAAAGTTTAATTGTGCGTTGAGTGAAAAAGAACTTTCTCCGATTAGTTTTAAATGTGCCCCATGCTAACTTCATGGAGTGTCCCCTAGTCTTTCTACTATCCGAAAGAGTAAATAACCGATTCACATCTACCCGTTCTAGACCTCTCATGATTTTAAACACCTCTATCATATCCCCCCTCAGTCGTCTCTTCTCCAAGCTGAAAAGTCCTAACCTCTTTAGTCTTTCCTCATAGGGGAGTTGTTCCATTCCCCTTATCATTTTGGTAGCCCTTCTCTGTACCTTCTCCATCGCAATTATATCTTTTTTGAGATGCGGCGACCAGAATTGTACACAGTATTCAAGGTGCAGTCTCACCATGGAGCGATATAGAGGCATTATGACATTTTCCGTTTTATTCATCATTCCTTTTCTAATAATTCCCAACATTCTGTTTGCTTTTTTGACTGCCGCAGCACACTGAACCGACGATTTCAATGTGTTATCCACTATGACACCTAGATCTCTTTCTTGGGTTGTAGCACCTAATATGGAAACCAACATCGTGTAATTAGAGCATGGGTTATTTTTCCCTATATGCATCACCTTGCACTTATCCACATTAAATTTCATCTGCCATTTGGATGCCCAATTTTCCAGTCTCACAAGGTCTTCCTGCAATTTATCACAATCTGCTTGTGATTTAACTACTCTGAACAATTTCGTGTCATCTGCAAATTTGATTATCTCACTCGTCGTATTTCTTTCCAGATCATTTATAAATATATTGAACAGTAAGGGTCCCAATACAGAGCCCTGAGGCACTCCACTGTCCACTCCCTTCCACTGAGAAAATTGCCCATTTAATCCTACTCTCTGTTTCCTGTCTTTTAGCCAGTTTGCAATCCACGAAAGGACATCGCCACCTATCCCATGACTTTTTACTTTTCCTAGAAGCCTCTCATGAGGAACTTTGTCAAACGCCTTCTGAAAATCCAATGTGCCAGTGTATTTTACAGAAATATATGGATGCCAGTGTATTTTACAGAAATATATGGATGCATTTAATCACAGTAGCAGAGAAGGACGATGGACAAAAAAGCAAGGCCATAGGCACTTTGAGTTGCACATATTAACATTTGCTATATAGGTAATATACAAGGTATCAGCAAAAGTGAAAGAAGACAAGGCTATGGGATCTGATGGGGTAGAAAGATGATTGTGATGGGGTGCATATATTGTGCATTTTTTGATTGTTTTTATATGCAAGTAAAATCTAAAAAATTGTTCACATGACACCCACTAGTATGTGATTATAACAAATCCTGTAATGCACTAGTTTGAGGCCTTTGCCCGCTATAGTGTGATCATATAGGTTATGATGATACCAGTATAAACTAATTGAACATCTCACATATCAATTTCTTATTCTTGGGATAAGCAGCTTGGAATCTATCTATCCCTTGGGATCCTGCCAAGTACTTGTGACCTGGCTTGGCCACTGATGGAAACTTGATACTGGGCTTGATGGACCCTTGGTCTGACCCAATAGGGCAAGTCTTATGTTCTTATTCCAGATACTGATGGAAATATAGGAAGTCTTGACTACTATATACTGGCTGTACTCGTCACAACTTTGTTCAACATATCACTTGAAAAAGGAGAGGATCCCGGCACTAGAGAAGAGGTTCTAGGACACCAGAGAAGAACAGATGTAGCACTGCTCTACTAGGGTGGGAACAATGAGGAAAACTACAGACCCGTTAGTTTAATAGTATTTGTAGACAAAGTAATAGAAACAGTACTGAAACAAAGAAAAGAACAGTACTTTGATGTTCGGAGGTTACAGGATTCTAGTTAACATGGCTTCACATTGGGAGATCTTACCAAACAAATTTGATTGAAATCTTTGATGAGGTGACTAGGTCAGTGGGTGTTCAGTAGATGTGGCCTTTCAGAATTTAAGTTATGCCTTCAACATCATTCCACAGAGAAGACTGGTGAGCAAGCTAGCCAGTCTGGGAATTGGCAGAAAAAAATTATCAGCTGGGTGAGAAGGTTGAGCAGCAGAATTTGGAGAGTGGGGATCAATGGGGTCCACCCTGGAGAGGGTAAAATGATCAGCCAATACCACAGTGACCAGTACATAATCCAGTCCTCTTCAATGTCTTTATAAGAACTTGAAGTTAATATATGCCTGTTTTAGGATGATACGAAATTATGCAGTAGGGTAGACATGCCAAAAGAATAGATAAGATAAAAGGTGATTTTAAAACAATTGGGAGAATAGTCAAGGGTTTGATAACTATGCTTTAATGCAAAAAAAAAATAATACCATTTTGGAGGGGAAGAAGTAATGATCATCATTTCTCATGACCTCAAGGTTGTTGGTCAGAGTGGGACAGCGAATATCATACTTGGGTGCAAAAAGAGGTTTGACAGATAGAAAAAGGGAAGTCATATGGGTCTTCAGTGAGACCTCACTTTGAGTAGTGTTCGTTTCTGGGGACCATTGATAAGGTGGAAACAGTTCACAGTGGCCACCAGAATGCTGCATAGCCTTTGTTAGAAGGCCTTAGTTAGAACGACTGAAGGCGCTAAGGATGTACTCTCTAGAACAATAAAAGGGAAGGGCGAAATAGGACACAAATCTTCTAGTGGCTGGTAGGTTTGACAAAGAAACCAGAAGAAAGATTTTCCATAGAATGAGAAGCTCAAGTACAAGAGGTCATCATAAGAAGCTAGAGGAAGCTAAAAGGATGTGAGAAGATGCTTTATCAATGAGAGGGTGGTGGACAAAAGGAATAGTAGAGGTGGTAGGGGCCAAAACAGTGGAAGAATTCATGCACGCTTAGGATGGACTTGAGGGAACATTAGTGGAGGGAGAGGTGGGGCAGGGAGAAGACCACAGATGGAGCAAGAGCTGTGAGATCACAGGAGATGGGCACAAAGGGGAAGCGTGACTGGACCGTAGGAAGCTTATCTGCTAGCATCCTCTGTTTCCTTGGCACGTGTGCCCAGTTTCTGCTACTTAAACTGCACCACAGTACCAAAGGGGATGAAGAGAGAAGAAAGACTCTGATTATTACAGAAGTGTAATCTGCGGCAGTGACTCCCCCCAGGGTCAGTGACAAAGCCTGGGATTAAAACTCAGGCACAAGGAGAGAAAATGACACCCTCCCCCCCACAGATGTTTCCATATCTGTAGAAACTTAGAAAGCTTATTTCAAACAGAAACTTCTTCTCACCATTCCCACTCTTGAAACGTAAAACCTGAATCACCATCAATTCTCATGGAATTTGGGATAACAAATTAATTTTGTAAAGAAAGAAAGAGTGGAGAGAGAGAGAGAGAGAGAGACACACACAAAGATGGAAAAGCAAAGGTGTAGGCAAGGAGATATCATGAGGGAGAGACAGAAAAGGAAACCAGAGAAGGGGAGAGAAGTGTAGACCGAGAAATTGGGGGAGGTTTTTTTCTAACCTTGTAGTGTCCTGTTCTGCTTCACCCCGGTCTTCTCATGGAGGACGTTGCACTGGTAGGAGCTGTTCCTCCAGGCCGAGCCTGAGACGGTCAGCTGGCTGCTGCTGGTGTACAGGCCACTCTTGGAGTCTAACACTGATGGGAAAGTCTTGAACCCGCTGCTTATGGTACCCGAATTCCATGTCACCTCGGCCGTGTCCGGCAGGTATCCGGTCACCAGGCAGCCAATGGTGACCTCTCTGCTGTAGTCCACCTCCGTGCAGCAGGGGATGAGCGGGAACACCGAGGGGGCAGTGAGTGGGGCTGCAAGAAAAAAGTCAGGACACACAGGTTGTCATTTATACCTGCTACACTGACACACAAATACACATAGAGACTCGCACACTCACATGCACACAGACAGATTCCTCAACTCTCCGGTACTGGACATACACTGTAATGACCAAAAACAGTTTTCTTCACACACGCACACCCACACCTTTATACACTGAGACATACACTCACTACTACTATACCACACACACTGTAACAAACTCAGAAATACACACACTAACACATTGCGACACACACACGAGCATTGTGACCACCCTAATACTGACAGACGTAGCTGCACACACACATACATACCCATCGAGTCTCAAGCACATTAACTATGCACCCGCTGTAACACACACACACACACACACTCACTCACACACACACACCACACTCACACACACACACACACACTCACTCACTCACACACCCACACACACACACACACACATACCCATCGAGTCTCAAGCACATTAACTATGCACCCGCTGTAACACACACACACACACACACACACACACACACACTCACACTCTCACACACTCTCAAAGACCTTCACGTACCTTCCTGACCCTTAACTGCCCCAATCTCTGTCCTACACCGTATAACCAGCAGTTGCACTTTGCTTGTATTCAGGGTTTTATCGATTATGGGCTACATAAGCACAGAGCTGCAGCCTGCAGTGAATCCCACACTTAAATGCATAAATAGCAACGGTGTGGCCTCTTGTCATCAAGCAGCACCAGTGCAGAGGTTTGCAAAGTGACCTCAAATCCAGTCCCAGGAAATCTGAGTCCTTACAGATTGGTCAGAGAGGGAGGCCCTGCTCACTTTAACCCTTAAAGAGAGAGTTTGTAGTCTGGGGTGAAGTTAGATGCTGTCCTGAATACGAAAAGACAGATTTCCTCTGTAGAGTTCCTTTTGTCCTCTCTGACACATTCCTCAGCTTTGGGCCATGCTCTGTGCTAGAGACTTAGGGACTCTCATCCACTCCCCCGGTGATGAGAGTTGTGGGTGTTAGGGACTCTCATCCGCTCCCCCGGTGATGAGAGTTGTGGGTGTTAGGGACTCTCATCCACTCCCCCGGTGATGATGAGGTGGGTGTTAGGGACTCTCATCCACCCCCCCGTGATGAGAGTTGTGGGTGTTAGGGACTCTCATCCACTCCCCCCGGTGATGAGAGTTGTGTGTGCTAGGGACTCTCATCCGCTCCCCCGGTGATGAGAGTTGTGGGTGTTAGGGACTCTCATCCGCTCCCCCGGTGATGAGAGTTGTGGGTGTTAGGGACTCTCATCCGCTCCCCCGGTGATGATGAGGTGGGTGTTAGGGACTCTCATCCGCTCCCCCGGTGATGATGAGGTGGGTGTTAGGGACTCTCAGCCGCTCCCCCGGTGATGATGAGGTGGGTGTTAGGGACTCTCATCCGCTCCCCCGGTGATGAGAGTTGTGGCTGTTAGGGACTCTCATCCGCTCCCCCGGTGATGAGAGTTGTGGGTGTTAGGGACTCTCAGCCGCTCCCCCGGTGATGATGAGGAGGGTGCATTCCTCTGCTTAGCCCAGGATTCTCTCTGGAAAGGCTGCAGCTGATCCCGAGCCCTGCTGCTGGGTGAAATGCTGGCACAGGAAGGCCACAGCTATCCAACCTGTTTGTCACAGGCTCCTGGGTGGCGCAGAGGGTAAACGTTCACCATTTCATCGCCTTTGACAGCGGCAGTGACTGGGTATTTGTGCCGGCTCCTCTCGGCAGCTTTTCTCGCAGACACTTCCTTTGGGGAAGGTACATTTAACTGCAACTCATCAGGCTGCATTTCGCTAGTTGTCCCTGGTGTGCTCCGTTTTGATCTATGGGAAAAGAGGAATCCTTCCAACTACCATAAGATTTTAGAGGGTTGTTTGTTTGCACTGGCATTCAGATGACTTAGTTTTGCTCAGTGCATTGGAGCAGGGCTATTCAGTATGAGCCAGCCTGAAACAGGTTTTAATTTGGCTGGGTGATAATTAGGAGAATTTGGGCTGGGGAAGGTGGAAATTGGGAGATGGATATGTTTAGGATGTTACTGCGTATGTGTTAAGGTATTTTTAATTGTAAGCACATTGAGGTAGACTCCATGCACACAGAGCTGGAAGAAAGCTATTTGATTTTCTAAATATTAAAATAGCTGAAATCTACAGCAGGTCTGCTGAAGGCATACACTGGCTAATATGGCACATCCCAGACCCTTGCATAAGGCAGCTGATGCAACTCACTCCTGCTGTGCAGCAACCCTGCCATTCCAGGGCTGTGAACCCTTCTCAACCTTCCCAATGCACCTCCATCCTGACCTGCAGCATACCACAGCTCTGCCAATGCAGCTCACTTCTTCTCTGCAGTGCCACTGCCAATCCAGTACTAAAAGCCTGCTCAGATCTCCCAGTGAACTTCCATCCTGACCAGCAGCACCCCCTGCTAGTCCAGTAATCAGACCATCACAGCTCCTTATCCTGCTTTACAGCACCCTGTTATTCCCATATTGAGATTTTCATAGATCTGCGAGTGCATCTGAAACCTGCCTGGCAATAATGCTCCTCACTCCTGCCCTGCAGCATCTCCTGCCACTCCAGTACTGAGATCCTCACACACAGCTCTGCCAATGCTCCTCACTCCTGCCCTGCAGCACCTCCTGCTATTCCAATACCAAGACCCTCACATACAGCTCTGCCAATGCAACTCACTCCTGCCCTGCAACAACCCCTGGTATTCCAGTACTGAGACCCTCACATACAGCTCTACCAATGCACCTCACTCCTGCCCTGCAGCACCTGCTGCTATTCCAGTACTGAGACCCTCACACACAGCTCTGCCAATGCACCTCACTCCTGCCCTGCAGCACCCCCTGCTACTCCAGTACTGAGACCCTCACACACAGCTCTGCCAATGCACCTCACTCCTGCCCTGCAACACCCCCTGCTATTCCAGTACTGAGACCCTCACACACAGCTCTGCCAATGCACCTCACTCCTGCCCTGCAGCACCCCCTGCTATTCCAGTACTGAGACCCTCACACACAGCTCTGCCAGTGCACCTCACTTCTGCCCTGCAGCACCTCCTGCTATTCCAGTACTGAGAACCTCACACACAGCTCTGCCAATGCACCTCACGCCTACCCCGCAGCACCCCCTGCTATTCCAGTACTGAGACCCTCACACACAGCTCTGCCAGTGCACCTCACTTCTGCCCTGCAGCACCTCCTGCTATTCCAGTACTGAGAACCTCACACACAGCTCTGCCAATGCACCTCACGCCTACCCCGCAGCACCCCCTGCTATTCCGGTACTGAGACCCTCACACACAGCTCTGCCAGTGCACCTCACTTCTGCCCTGCAGCACCTCCTGCTATTCCAGTACTGAGAACCTCACACACAGCTCTGCCAATGCACCTCACGCCTACCCCGCAGCACCCTCTGCTATTCCAATACTGAGACCCTCACATACAGCTCTGCTAATGCACCTCACTCCTGCCCTGCAGCACCCCCTATTCCAGTACGGAGACCCCCCACATGAAGCTTTGCCAATGCATCTCTATCCTGCCCTGCAGCATCCCTTGCTTTTCCAGTAATGGAAACTCAACACACAGCTCTGCCAATGCACCTCGCTTCTGCCATGCAGCTCCCAGTACCATTCCAGTACCGAGGACCTTTTACATACACAGCTCTGCCAATGCACTTCACTCCTTCTCTGCATCACCCCCTGATATTCCAGTTCTGAGACCCTCACACACAGCTCTGCCAGTACCCTTCACTCCTGCCCTGCAGCACCCCCTGCTATTCCAGTACTGAGACCCTCACACACAGCTCTGCCAATGCACCTCACTCCTGCCCTGCAGCACCCCCTGCTATTCCAGTACTGAGACCCTCACACACAGCACTGCCCATGCACTTCACTCCTGCCCTGCAGCACCCCCTGCTATTCCAGTACTGAGACCCTCACACACAGCTCTGCCAATGCACCTCACTCCTGCCCTGCAGCACCCCCTGCTATTCCAGTACTGAGACCCTCACACACAGCTCTGCCAATGCACCTCACTCCTGCCCTGCAGCACCCCCTGCTATTCCAGTACTGTGATCTCCATCAGTTCTGCCAGGTGCACCCCAATCCTGCCCTGGCGCATCACCTTCTCCACTTTGCCAATGTATCTCACTCCTGCCCTGCAGTTCCCCTTGCTATTCCAATCCTGAGGTTCCCTTCCTTGCAGAACTTGTAGTGTACCTGAATCCTGCTTTTCCAGCAGTGTGCAGCCTTCCCCTACGGCTCTGCTAATTTACCTCAATCCTGACCTAAAATGTCCCCTGCTTTTCCAGCATCTGCAGAATATTGGTTTTCTTGGAGTCTCAGGGCATGGGAAAAATAGCTTAAACATTTGCTTTTGCTTGATTGAGATCCTAGGAAACAGAATGGAAGAAGACAGTATAGTTTGAAAATTATTATGAAGAAATTGTTAGGCATGATTTGATAAAGGTATTTCTTATGTCATTATTAGTAACCAAGATTTTATTTTTGCTCATCTTCAAAATTAATGTAGTGTATTTAAATCAAGAAGATAATTTTAAATTGTAAAGGCATCCACATAGCTTTCTTGTTGCCTGAGAGAATGGAGTATTTGCTTGAGTGGAGAAATAAAATGAACTGGTTATCGAAAGTAATTTTGTATTTGTCAGGTTTCCTTTTTTTCTAAATCAAATTCTCTTTCATGTTTAGCTGGAGGTATTTATAGTTTAGTTCATGGACTACTTTCTGGGCACCTGCAGCTGGCGTTATAGCCCACGCTTATATTTTTCAAGGTGAATTAAAAGCCAAACGAAAGATTGTTCAATATTATTGTTTTAGATCTTAGAGGTACATACTGTGAAATTAGGCAGCTATATGAGAGAGAAATATACTTTGTATTTAGTTTAGCTCCACTGGTTTTTGTTTCGCTCTGTTTTGAGACCCTGAAATTTCAGCACAATCAGCAAATGGGAAAAATGAGATATTAAAGATTTATCATTGAAAAATAGTGGTGTACAGCCCCACAGTTATCAATTAGCAAGGGAGAAAGAGGCTGTACTTTTAAGATGGACATGTCTTTAGGCAGTGCTTGAATACTGGGTTATGCAAGTAACATTTCAGTCCTCTTCAACCATGATTTTTGCATTTGTCCTGAAATGATAAAACTAGTGTTTTTCTTTAAAAGCAAAACATAGGAGCCTATTTACTAAGCATTTTCTAAATAGACATAAAATGGGAAAAAAAACTTTAATAAATCACTCCTTAGACTGACATATGATGGAGACATAAGAAAATATGATCTGATAAAATCTAAATGCCCAAAAGAACTTGCATCTTAGAGTTTAAGATAGGAAGATTCATTGATTTTCTCATGTTCACACAGTGCAAATTGGTGGCAGTAGTGGGATTTCCAAGTTTGGTTTCTAAGCTTCACAGATCTATGCTCTACACATTGGGCCAAGCTGTGATCCCTATCACATTTCTCTTATTTAGATCATGTTAGCTCAATCTTCTTATGTAATGAAAATTCCTCAATTGTCTACATTATAAAAAAGGATGTGATATATATTAGTAAGTCAAGACAATTTCTCATTAAATAATAAATACCTGATCTTTGATCAAACTCCTTCAGCCATGTTTTGCCACATGCGTTGTCTCCACTGGAATTCCACCGATGAACCTGAGAGAGAAGGTATGAATGAGGTGCTGCCTTCTAGCATTGTGTCTCCTGAGGCAGGACTGAAGGAGGTAAAGCTCTGATGAAGGAAGCTTAGGACTGCAATGAAGGTAAAGGAAAGTTGAGTCGGTCACATGTTCCTTGGGTCACCTTCAGGTCATGCTTGGGAGCCCTGCCATCCCCTTCTAGGTTCAGTGATTCCAGCTGTAGGGTCAGGAGAAACTGCTCGATTTGCATGTGGTGGAATCAATCACACTGAAAATAAGATGTGAACACAGCCCTCCACACACAATGTCTTACAAGATTGCTTCCTCTGTTACTTATTCTATTCCCTGGAGCATCAGTGAGGAGCCAGAAAAAGTTTTCTCTAATGGCTTGTTCAGGTGACAGAATTCAATTGTGGTGAGGTCATTCTGGTCAAGGCGGGGACATTTGATTGGATGGAGAATGGAGTTCTTAATTCCTGAAGTAATTCACCAAACTAAAATGCCTTTACCAGAGTGGACCTCATTTTCTGGAGTCATGGACCTGAGTCCTGTGCATGTTCAGATACCTGTGTGCCATGGTACTAGAACCTGGAGATGCTCAGATTACAGGAGGTAGCGTTCACATGGAGGCAGATGACTTTCTTCTGGAGACGTCTGGTGCCCTGTTTGAAGGGTATGGGGAGGGGAGGGAGATGCGTATTCTAGGGAAACCCCAGATGCTGAAAGAATTTAATGAATGGGAGTGGCTAACTCCTCAGCACTCTAGAGTAGAGGGGAAATCGGCTCCAGAACACCACGCTGGGACATCGGGTCAGCACCAGCTTAGGTAGGAGAGCTTCCTTAACACCAGTCTGAGGCATTGTTTCAGCAACATCTCAGAGGGAAAAGCAGACCGTTTTGAAATTGCAGTAAATTAAGATTAGAAAATTCCCTGTCAGTCAAGTACTTGGCCGGTTGTGACCTTGCTCAGCTTCTCATACATCATTGGTTTAAAGACCACATTGGCATGGTTGCCTGCTCCTCTGTGGCTCAGATAAAGTGAAAGGGCTTTCAATGGTGTAAGTGACAGACAACCAATCCTACCCAGCTTCTCGTTTCTGCTCTGATAGTTCTCCAAGGCAGGTTTCCCTACGGGGTGAAGTCATGAGTGACCGTGCAAATTTGCCAGCTGAAAGGATGTGGTCAGGGGGTTATTTCCAGTCTTCTTTAGCCACAAATGCAGAAAACATGACCCTGTGCTGACAGGAAACCTCTTCTGCTGAAAAACAAGCTAAGGAAGACCTCACGTGGCGACAGCCTGAAGTTTAAACAAGGGCTAGAGTTTATTGATGGTGAATGGTGTTGCATTGTCAATGGTGTTAGCGGTGGGGGCATGGCAATTGTCCTGATAAGGTGGGGCTCAGACCTGCTCTGAAAACAGTATTTTGAGGCACTCCAGTGCTCATTCAGTCATTGCCCATGAGGTGTTCAGTATTACCTCGGTAGCACTGCTGGAAAACAAATCAGAGGGTTTCAAGGTCGTTTTTCCCACAAGATAACAACTTAAGGATCTCATGTACCAAGCATTTCCCCCCATAGACACAAAATGGGAGAAAAACCCGTAGTAAATCAGGCCCTAAGCCGAGTGAGCTACAGGAATTCAAGGTCACACAATGATTGGTGACCTGTTCTGAGCTTTATCTGCACAGCCTGATCACTTTACCAGTTACTAGTGCCCTTTGAAAGAAAACCATTCTTGAATAAATTAAACATTAAGGATAGGGCAAAGGTGATTTGGTTTTACTGCCTTTTTAAATGGAAATTCCAAGTTTATCAAATGCAGTAATGGACTGGAAATGACTTCCTGGCCATATTATGACCCCATTACTTCTCCTGTGTAAGACTTTTCCAATAGGAGAAATTTTGCTCTTTTTTTTTTTTCATTTGAAGACAAAGTAAATCCAAATCAAATGTATCCATCCCTAGTCATCCAGTCTTGCACTTTCACTGGTTTGGATAATTTTAGGTCATGGGTCGAGATAAATAATTCTCTGTGGGCTTGTACTGACCACAGGCCCAGCAGGAGATGACGTGCCCTGTGCAGAGAGAAATGGAGGGGTCTACGTGTCAGAGGATCAGACTGAGATTCAAGATAGATGATAGGGACTCCTGTCTTCAAGATCAAGGCAGTTGCCTTAATTTGACCTTTTCTGGTAACCATCTTAGAAACAAAATCCATGAAGCCTAAATGGTCTGCCTCCTTTGTTTCTCATTGCGTCTGTGAAGATTTTATCATAGGTGGCAGTATTGCTTCAAAGTCCACCAAATGGAGGGCTGACAGAATTTTGGCAGAAGCGTTGAGTCCGTGACGGCCGTCACAGGCTGCCTCCTTCACCCATCTGCCATTACCAATATAGCAACAAGAGGAGCAGATGGCTTGTGTTGATTTCCTGCTTGTGGGCCCCGGCCATTTCCTGTCAAACTGTTTTTACTGAGCCCATCAGAGCAAGAACAGAAGACCTTAGCAGCAGAATGTTTGATGACCTATCAGAAGAATACATTGGAACTTTCAGACCCTTTGCATTTCAAAACTTTCTTTTGAGAAGGGTGGGGAGAAATGACGATTTCATTGTCTCTTCCTCTTGCTTTACTGTATTAACTATTTTGTTCTTCCATTTGCGCTTTCACTCTGCTGGTTATTTCCTCTCCGGATATTGTTGCCTGTCCTTTTTCTGCACTCTCTTGAAGTTTATGACTGCTAACTTTTTCCCTCTTATGTTTTCAGTCACTTCTTTAGAAAACTATAGTCCTCCATTTTCCCTCTCACCTTTATATACTCTCTAACAAAAGTTTAGTTGCCCTTACAATAACCCCTCTTAATTTTTCCCACTGCTCTTCTACTTCCCCCAGCTTATTGCATTCAGTTAATGACTCCTTGAGGTATCCTACGTCTTTAAAATGTTAGTAATTCTGAAAACTAGGACTCTTGACTTTGAATGAGCCACCACTACCTGTGCTCTAATACTGAACCACACTGTCCAGTGATCACTGGATCTCAGGTGATTCCCCTCTATGATATCAGAAACACTTTTCCCATTTTTAAGCACCAGGACTAGTATTATCCTCCCTCAAGTCAGTTCCGTTATCAGTGCTAGAACAGCTTTTTGCAGACAGGATCTCCTTGCTTCTAGATGATACTGCAGCTAGGATATCCCAATCAGTATCCAGCAGACTGAAATCACCTAGCAATACACCTCCTCTTTCTTGACAATTTTGTGCATGACAAAGTCCCTCATAGAGGCTTCTAAGAAAAGTGAAACATCATGGGATAGGAGGCGATGTACTTTCGTGGATTACAAACTGGTTAAAAGACAGGAAACAAGAGAGTAGGATTAAATGGTCAATTTTCTCAGTGGAGGGGAGTGGGCAGTGGAGTGGGCAGTGGAGTGCCTCAGGGATCTGTACTTGGACCGGTGCTTTTCAATATATATATATAAATGATCTGGAAAGGAATATGATTAGTGAGGTTATCAAATTTGCAGATGAAACAAAATTATTCAGAGTAGTTAAATCACAAGCAATTTGTGATAGATTTCAGGTGGACCTTGCAAGACTGGAAGATTATGCATCCAAATGGCAGATGAAATTTAATGTGGATAAGTGCAAGGTGTTGCATATAGGGAAAAATAACCCATGCTGTAGTTAGACGATGTTAGGTTTCATATTAGGAGTTATCTCGCAGGAAAGAGATCTAGGCGTCATAGTGGATAATACATTGAACTTGTCAGCTCAGTTTGCTGTGGCAGTCAAAAAAGCAAACAGAATGATAGGAATTATTAGAAAGGGAATGGTGAATAAAACGGAAAATGTCATAATGCCTCTGTATCGCTCCATGGTGAGACTGCACCTTGAATACTGTGTACAATTCTGGTCACCGCATCTCAAAAAAGATATAGTTGTGATGGAGAAGGAACAGAGAAGGGCAACCAAAATGATAAAGGGGATGGAACAGCTTCCATACGAGGAAAGACTAAAGAGGTTAGGGCTGTTCAGCTTGGAGAAGACATGGCTGAGGGGGGTTATAATAGAGGTGTTTAAAATCATGAGAGGTCTAGAATGCGTACAAAAGAACATGCCATATTGGGTCAGACCAAGGGTCCATCAAGCCCAGCATCCTGTTTCCAACATCGGCCAATCCAGGCCATAAGAAACTGGCAAGTACTCAAACACTGTCTATTCCATGCTACTGTTGCTAGTAATAGCAGTGGCTATTTTCTAGGTCAACTTAATTAATAGCAGGTAATGGACTTCTCCTCCAAGAACTTAACCAATCCTATTTTAAACACAGCTACAAAAAATGTGAATGTGAATGGTTACTTACTCTCTCGGATAATAGAAGGACTAGGGGGCACTCCATGAAGTTAGCAAGTAGCACATTTAAGACTAATTGGAGAAAATTATTTTTCACTCAATGCACAATAAAGCTCTGGAATTTGTTGCCAGAAGATGTGGTTAGTGCAGTTAGTATAGCTGTGTTTAAAAAAGGATTGGATAAGTTCTTGGAGGAGAAGTCCATTAACTGCTATTAATCACGTTGACTTAGGGAATAGCCACTGCAATTACTGGCATCAGTAGCATGGGATCTTCTTGATGTTTGGGTACTTGCCAGGTACTTGTAGCCTGGATTGACCACTGTTGGAGACAGGATGCTGGGCTTGATAGACCCTTGGTCTGACCCAGTATGGCAATTGCTTATGTTTCTTATCCATTTATTCTGCCTATGAAGGAAGTCTATATTTCACACCGATAGACATGGATGTTCCATTCCTTCTTTCCAGATTGTCACAGTGCCATCTTCTTAACTTATAAGCCCTGCAGTTCTGTTGCTTTAATATAATTGTTTTATATATGTAGCATGACTCATCCTCCCTTTTTTCCTATCCTGTCCTTTCTGAACAGATTATATCCCAGTCATGCACGTCTATGACTGCCACTATATCCAAGTCAGCATCTACCTCTGGACCTGGGATTTTATATCCTATGACCCTTGTGAAACTCTCTATCTGTGTGTCAACAATGCAGTAACAAAATTCAAGAATGCTTGGGACAGATATAAAACCTGGTTGGTACCAAGGGAGGAGGTTGATTGAGATAGGTAAGGTCTGCTGTAAGTCAACATGTAGGAGCAATCAAGAAGGCTTAGTGATCCAAAATGTCTTTGTCTACCAATGATTCCTATGTGACGTTACTATGGAAGAAATAGGGGTAAGAGATCATGCTCTATCCACCTTAAATCTGGTTTCAAATAAAGACTGTACTGTAATGTCAATGGCACCCACATTGATTTTAACTATTGTTGGGCATCTCTTGGAATCTATTTGGCAAGACCTTGGCTCAAGCAGGATGGGAATACGTTGGCTGTGTTTACTCCCACTGTTTCCTCCAGTGCTCATCACTCTTTGTGAAAAATAAGGACTTCCTATTGTACTGTCTTTTCAGTATGAGAAAGCAATGCTAGGTGCTCTTCATCTTTTCAAACAGGATCTGAACAAATGCTCTAGTGAATGGCTGTAATCACACCTGGGGTTTTGCTAGGTGAGCAGTTTATGTACTTCGTCAGGTTCAGAAGTGCTCATAGTGAAATAGAAGAGGTAGATTTTAAAAGCATTGCTCACGCAAAAACAGCTCCATGTGCAGGCCCCGCGTGATTTTTAAGAAGCAACAAGAATAAGGAAGCAGAAAAGGGGTGGGACCAAGACTTTCATGCATAAATCTGAATTCTGATGGAGAGTTTTTGCCTGAACACTGGGGGGAGGGGAGAGAGAGAGAGAGATTCTTTTAGCGAGACAATCTGACACTCTCTATATATCTCCCACTGTAAGAGGGGCACTTTCAACTCTGGGTGGGTTTTGGGGGGGGGGGGGGTGTTACATTGGTCTGTCTAGGGTGCAAGGGTCTGTTGACCTTTGTAACTCTGCTCCCCCCCCAAACCAACCCAGAATTGAAAGTGCCCCTCTTACAGTGGGAGATATATAGAGAGTGTCAGTCAATCTCTCTTTCTCTCTCATATTCTCGCTCCCTCCCTTCCCTCTTGTGCGAGTACATGTGTAAAGGCTACACACAGCAGGGATATTTTAAATCATACGCATGTACTTGCATGCATAATATAAAACTGAGCATATCTAGGTGCGCTCCTTTTAAAATGTATTAGTAAGTGAGCAAGTTTAACCTTGAAGAGCTGCTCAAGCCTTCAGCTTTGCCAGCATTGCAAATAGACCCAGTTAACCAGAGCCATTCCATTACTTCTGTCTTTTCAAACCCACTCAGCCCTCCACCAATAAGGACAGACTGTTTCTTATAAAAGGCATTTTATTTCAACATGACAAAAAGACATATAATGTAAAGTCAATAATGTAGGTTATATATTTAGAATATATGATCTATGTTTCACACTATATAACTAGTCTTAAAATGGTTTGAGGAAACAGGAATTGAGAGATTGAAAAACAAACCCCAGCATAATTATTTTCAAGGCTTTTTTTTTTCAGTGGTAGGTGTTGATAATGAGTACCTGCACCACTTCCTTCACTGGCTTGATTTGCCCTGTTGTCCATTAAAAAACCCCCCAAAAAAAACCCCAAACAAAAAAAAAAATACATCCTGCATATGAGTACCAGCACCTACTTTCCAGAAAGAAAGCTCTGATTATTTAAAAATTTGGACATAATACCAACAGTTAAATAGCTTATCCACAGGTATCTAAAGTTAGACATGGGGAGCATAGTTTTCCAAATAGCTTGCATAGCAGTAACGTCTGCATGTACACTGTACGTCCAGACTTCATTTTCAAAACTGACTTACATGTGTAAATTTCTTTCAAAATGCTTGGGTAATTGGCCAAACATGCACACACATGTGTAAACTTACACCTCCTCTTTAGGGCTGGTGCAAGGTGACTGAGGTTAACCTTTAATCTTGTGCCCTCACCTTTACACAGTGGCAGCTCTGGCACAACAGCCCCCTCTCTCACCCCACTCAGCATCCACTTTTCACTCATCTCACCCTCTACCAAGTCCTGCATCCCCCTCTGCTTACAGTGCCCAGCATCCTTTCTCTCTATACCCCTGTCTAGCATTTCTCGTCTCTTCAATCCTCTTTATCCCCCTCATTCCCTGCTCAGCACACCAGCATCCTCTATTCTCTTTGATTTCTTTTTGCAGTGCCCAAAATCTTCTCCAACCCTTGCCTGCCCAGAATCATTTCTCTCTCTCTTTCTCTCCACCAACTCAGCACTATCTCCTCACAACTCCCCCCACACACCCAGTTTCCTCTGTCTCCAGCCCCCACATCTACCCTGTATCCATTCCTTTCACTCTTGTAGTATCATGCCTTGTGGTGTAACACCTAGAAGGTTCTGGGGATTTTGCCATGCCCCAAAATTTTGGAACCTTAGGTGACCACCTAGTTTTCCTACCTTAAGAACTAGCCTTGTGTGACTTACGTGTGTATGCATACACCCAGGGCAGTGAGTTTTCCATTGGATTGATATGCTTAAATGCAGCATATATATTAGCAATGTTCAAAAGCCCATTTATGTGCATAAAATGCATTTATGCATGCAATACTTTTTGACAATTCAGCCCTATGGGGTGAATGTTCAGAAGAGATAGGCGTATAAAAGTAGCAATTTTCAAAAACTCATTTACCCACATAGTCAGTTTACACATGTAAATCCTTTTGAAAATGACCTCCTTCCTTTGTAAAATAAAAATGCAGGTGAATAAATGTGGACTCTGTCCCAAAGTAACTCTCTTCTCTCCTCAGTGCACATAAAAGTACCCATGAAATGAGTTATGTGCATTTATCCATACTGAGCCTGGATCAATTTTAGAATAGCCATTTATGTGCATAAAACTGAGTTTCAAAATTACCCCCCCCAAATGGGTAATTTTCAAACAGCTTGCATAGGTTAAAGCCCACAGGTACTTTTTACCCCCAGAATTTATTAGAATTTTCAAAGCAGATTTATGATAAATTTGCTTTGAAAATTCCCATGTGTGTGTGTAACTGGTGCAGAGATGTATGACAAAGCTTGTGCATGTTTATGGGCATACATGCTTTGAATATCAAAAGTAAGCACATTTATTTATTTATTTAAAAAGTATTTGTATACCGTTTTTTAAAAAAGGAATTTTATCAAAAACGGTCTGTCCCCCTCTGAAATGTCTCTTTATAGTAAGCATACAAATACACATGAAGTGGTTTTTGCACATAATTTGATGTACACAATCCCCTGAGTAATTTAGCCATGTTTATGCATGTAAATCCTTTTCACAGTTTTCCCTCCCCCCCCCCCCCAAAGAAAAGATGAGTTTGGTGATATGATCTTACTTTGCACATGCTGATCTGATTTTCATTAAGTTACTACACACTCTGTAGGTGCTCTTCGAATGCATTCAATCTGTTATTCCAATGGGACTTTTAGATCTTTAATAGTGATTCAAAATCTGTCCCATTTTCTGTGTGCATACTCTTATGTATATAACATTATGTTTAAACACAATACATGGAAAATACAACAAATGGTGTGGCTTCCAGAATGAAAGGCAAAATAGGTAGCTTGAAATGTTAGGAAATACATGTACCCATGTAGCTAGGTCTGACTGGTAGACTATACAGGAGATCTAGGTGAGCAAATGCTTGGGCAATGATCACACTGGTACTGGTAAGCTACTTAGATTATTGCATAGCTTTGTTGATAGATATGGGAAGGGATGGGATATTGGAGTAAGCTAAGCAGGAATCTTGTTTGCTCATTTGCCTGCAATGGTAGAGTACAAATGAGGAAGAAGACAACATGTATTCTAGATAAGGTGAGATATTTTACAAGCAATCATGTTGTATGGTTGGCAGCTGGGGATAGATCCTTGTAGAATGGACAGGAATAACCAAATGGGTTAATGATTCTGTTTTTTTGCTGTCATCCACTACATTACTATGCAAATATACAAACAAACATCACATCTGAAGGGTGATTAATTCAGTTATGTTTACCTTATCATCCATCAGTTATGACTTTCTTACTTCACATGTCTAATATGTGATTTGATTAATGCTATGTATTTAATGCATACATGAAAATAGGTAGCACTGAATTGGTCTGATGATGTTTTCTAAGATGTAGCTTGGATGGTTCTTTGTCACCAACCACTTGAGATCTTTCACAATACACCTTAGTTTAAAAGATGGTTGATTTTGATGACTTCAGGCATCTTTCAGCCTAATCAACTATGTAACCATGTAACATCAGTAATCCAAAGTCTAGCTTATCGTTTATGGATTTGGAAACAAGGGGAGAACAGATTTCACCATTGTAAAATCCTACCGAAAGAGTCCTGTTGAGCTGCAAGAGCATCATCCTGATTTATCTCAAAGTGGATGTCCTGAACGTTTGAATGCAATCAGCACCTTGGAGAGTTCTCTTCTGCTTTTCTCTGTTGTCCTGAAGCACCGTAAAGCAGTAGGAAAGATTCGAAAGACACAAAAATCCTTAAATCCTTGCTGTTCCATAGCTTTAGTTTTCTTGATTGGGAGATTATTACTTTACCTATAAAAATACAGTAAGAGTAGATTACAGAATTCGAATGTGAGCCTAAGCTCTCAACTTCTGTTTGACTAACAAAGAAATGATAAATCAATTGTATTTCTTTCATTAGAAGTAAAGCCATTCTGCAATTATTTTCTTATTTGGAACAGGATGAAAAGGTATTTTATTTACTGCTATTGATGTTATGAATTATAATTTCATATGCATGAAGCCATCGAGTTCTGGACAGTGAAATTAATTTATTTGTGTTTAAAGCTGTAGAAATTGACTTGGAATGTATCAGAAAATATTAGTAAAAATGGTTTATCTGAAAGAGAATTTCAAGAGAAGACAATAGGCATTTTTAAGGTAATGGTTGTCCTCTATCCATTCTCTTTTTTTTCTTCCCTTTCCCCCTCTTTCTTCTTCCCCTTAAAACAAATGTGAGGAAAGATGGAAACCTATTTCAAAGAAAACTTTGTGTACCACTGTTCTGCGGCACTCATTTAATCCTAGATTATCATAATCTGAGAAAATGCAATCTGACTAGGATATGGTAGAAATAAGAGCAAACAAACATGTGTTAGTCCAATAAAAAGGCATTGTCTATCTTGATATGTCTGTGACTAGCTTTCAAGAGCTGTGCTTCCTTCATCAGTCAGTAAGGAGCCAGGGAAATTAAATGGGGTTTAAATAGTACAGTCAGCCAGGCATTTACTATTTAAACCCAGTGTAACTGTTCTGCCTCTTCACTGCCCTGATGAATGGAGCTTAGCCACAGACGAATTGAGTTAGTTCAGCAAAAAAAAAAATAAAAAATCACCTAAAATGTGTATGTTTTACATATTCAAAGGAATAAACATGCCAGGCACAGTATGTTGCACTAGGAAGCAGTGTGATTCTGATGTTAATAATTGCATTTGTCCTAACTGAGCCTATGTCAAAATCTTTGGTGATCTAGGATTTCAGTCAGTGCCTTGTTCACTCCTTGTTGTGAAGTTCTGTGCTGTTAAGTTATTGATGCAAACTTTGATTACCTTGACAAAAGTGACAAAGCTGCTGTACAGGAGGGTCAAAAGGAACAAAGCTATGAAGGTGGAGGCTGTCATCCACACACTTCCATCTTCATCCGTTTCACTCAGGTCATCACTTGCCTCATCATGATAGTCACATGAGATATCTGCTATGGCTGGTTTTTCTAGAATCAGAACAACATGAGGTCTCATGAATAGAGCACAGGCATGAAGGTTTACATTTGGTTATAATTCAAAGATATAATAATATCAAACACAGTGTTGAAGTCAGAAAGTGTCATCAGTCATTGCTGGTTTACTTATTCCAGTGCTGATTTAATAATTATCAGCCCCTTGTATGGTAAATGGTATAGCTATGTCCTTACATTATTTTGATCTAGTTACATAGGTATTCCACTCCATGATACAATGAATATACTGTATGAATGTTGTTCTTTAAAGTGTTTTTATCACCCTCCTCCTTGTTGAAACAGATATTTTGTTGTTCGAACTGGCTTCTTCCATAGTTCATACTTAATCTGCTAAATTCAGATATATCTGGACAATTTCAGATTATATTTAGTTGTATAATTAATGTGAATGTAGTCTAAAATTGTTCAGATATATCTGAACTTAGCAGCCAAAGGATAAATTTCACATCACAAAGTGCCTCCCAAGGGACAAAAATCTGTATATTGACCAAAACTGAAAACAGATTTTGTTGATGCTTAAATTACTTTAGAATTAATTGTTTTAAAAGGTTAACTATGATCCCCAACTTTGACAATAACTTATGAATGCATACATGTTAAATCAAAATAAAAAATAATTAAATCTGCAGTGAATACAGAATTTTTTAAAATGAAAACCAAGAAAGTAGTTGAGTAGTGATGATACTTCTTTGTAGGCCAATTGATTTCTGATGATGTAAGACCACTAAGGGGGTCATTTTCTATAGCTTTTGCATGCGAAAAGAGACTTTTCGCACGCAAAAAGTCCCTTTTCGCATGCGATAACTAGATCTGGGTGGAGTCAGGGTGGAGTCGGCACTGGAAGGGGCGGATGTGGTGAAGACATCGCTTATCACTGCCAGTAACGCGCCTAATAGTACCACCTTTCATGGTGACATTATTGGTTTGCGAAAGCCAGCAGCGATACGGGCCCACCCCCTGCTTCACCCCCGGTACCGCGCATTCACTAAGGCCTGTGATTTTAGAAAATCCAGGCCTAAGGTACTTACTCAGGTATTGTCACTGAAGGAACGTTAGCATCTTTATTGAAGGTTTTGATTATTTTAATTATTTGCCATACGTTTTAGTATCAGCAACACTTGTAAACATTGTTTTGTTTGTTTGTTTCTCAAACACTTTTATCTGACTTCAGACTTTGTTTTCATATGGCGTTACATTCAAACATTTTCCCTTTTTGTTAAAAATTTAAGGTGGGGACAGTTCCTGGGATGGCTTTGTCTACGAATCCATCTGTGGTGGCTTTCTCCAGTTCATGTGAAACAGTGAGATGAAAGATAAAATAATGAAAGAGTGGAAGGAAAGAAAAGGATAGAAGAAAATAAATTACATTAATTGAAGCAGAGAGCCTGAATCTAATGCGGCCTTTAGGTAAACCCTACAGGTAACTATAATCCTTCCCTCTAAGTCTGCATCATACACACTTATCTGTCAACAGTAATCCTGTTTTATAGGCACACGTGCTGGGAGAGAATGGATTTTTTGTTAAAACAATTTGCCAGGAATGAATTAGAATTTAAAGGGTAACTGTTTTGTTACTGTTGAGTTATATATTAGTTTATTATTGGCTATGTATTAACCTATTCATGAAAATGCTCTAAATATCTTGGGCACTGCTCCTTCTAAGCAGTGTGCGTGTGCATGTGCACACAGGTCGTGAACCCCGCGCCCAAGAAATCCAGATATTATTTGCACTATACTGGCTTGCAGTGCACAAATTGTACAAAAGAACATTTTTGTGCATGTAGCCTTTCAACAATTAGAGAGAACATTGATCTTGGGGTGTCCTTTGTTTTTTTTTTTTACTTGGTAAATCACTTGTGTATGTGATGTTTATAATACTAAAACCATACATGATTCCGGTTGTTCTCATTGTATTTGCCTGATAAGAAATTCTTTTCCTTTTGATGGTCTATTTTTCCTCAAAGTCAAGGGGCTAACAGGTCAATTCATCCATTTGCCTATGATTTAGAAACAGCCCAGGAAAACCATAAGATTTAGAGGAAAACTTAAATCTGGACATTTTGTATTACAATTCTTGGGCTTAAAACTATGGAGAAGCCTGTGAACCTCTTCTCTTCAAAATTACTGAGTTATCCACATAGTCAAATAATATGAAATGTGTCATTCGCCCTTCCCCACCCACTCACATTTTTTCATCACATGCAAATCAGTGTGCAGGCACTACCCTTTGAATTCTTTCTTGTACGTCTTCAACTTTTACAAAATAGAGGCCTTGCCTGACAACTCAAGAGTGGATCTCTTGTTCATTGAAAAGTTCTCCATCTGGAGCCACATCACTGGCTTGGACATCAAAAGCATAGAAAGGGAGAGCCCCACCATTTATAATAAAGAGATTAAATGGTGGAATCTAATAGAACTTTAATTTTATTTATCCAGTGAGGCCTAGTGGATTGATTGACTGCCATTTTGGAAATGAAGATGGATTACAAATGCTTCTACAGTGAAGATAAGGGACTGATAACCTATAATTCTTTAAAATTCAATTTTCATCTATGCCAAGCCAAACAAATGTTATTGAAATTGGTGCAAATATCTCTCTATATTATAAAATTGAAAGTCTGTAGATGAGCATCACAACACATCCGCACATGTACACATAGTGATGTTCACCCAGAGATGGGGGATGGGCCAGGAAACCTTATACAGCAGACTGAGGGACTGTGGACTCAGCACCACATTGATGGCAGCAGCGGAAAGGCTGGTAGGGTTCCTGAAACCCCAATAGCTGAAGAAGAAAAAGGTGTGATGGCAGCAGGAGGAAGGCTGGTGGGTTTCAAAGGCCCTAACAGTGGCAGGAAGATGAGACCTGACTTGGGAGGGATTGAATGAGAGGGAAGGAAAACCAGGGGAGGGGATAAATGAGATGAGTGGGAGAGGTAGGTAAGAGGGAAGATGAGAGGAAGATGTGTGAGAGGGGAGGAAAGACATGGAAAGGAGTGAGAGGTAAGTGGATTGAAGACAGAAGAAAGAGGGAATTAATTGGAATGGAAAAGGAGGGTAGTGGGTGAATGAGAGGAGGGAGAGAGGATTAATAAGGGAAAGGACAGGGCGGGGGATGACGGGGTTCGAGCACGCTACGGCCGCGGTGCGTGAGCGGCGTGGGCGCGGAGTCGCCTACGTGCGGGGGCGCGCACCCCGGGTGGGCGGTGAGTGACCGGCCTGGCCACGGGACAATGGTGAGAGGAAAGGGAGGGGATGAGTTCAGAGGGAGTAGAAGAGAGGGAAATGGAAGGGAGGGAGTGAAAGGAAGGGAGGAGTGAATAGGCGAGGAGTAGGGTGATTGAGAGGGGAGGGAAACATGGGAGGGGTGAGTGATAGGTGGGTTATGAGGTAGAAGAGGAGGAGAAGAAAAAGGGGAGAAAGTGGAGATTGCAAAAAGGGTAGAGCTTGGAAAGTAGGAAGAAGGAGAAAGTGGAGAGTGCCAGGGAAAGATGCACCCCCTCACATTCCTCAGTGGAGAACCCACCAGCCAGGTTGGCAAGTGAGGCAAGGAGGGGCACAGCCCCTATTCAGTAAAATAAAAAAAAAGTCTTCATGAGTAGTTTTGGATTATCATTTAATGAATGCAGTAAATACATAAAAAAGTAAGTAATGCATTTATTTGTCTATATGGTTGGGATACAGACTACAGCAATAAAAGAAGAAGACAGTAATGCAGCTATCACCAGGGGGTCTGAGAGTGGAGAATTATTTAATTATCAGGAGGAGCAGAGGTCCTGCCACTACAAGTGCAGAATTGATGGAAGTTTGCTTTACCAGTATAGATATTTGTGCTTCTTTTCACCATCTCTTCTGATGAGATGTGAGCAACCACACAGTTGTAGGTGGTCCCCATTAGCCAATCGCTCTTTGGGATGTGTAGTTCGCTGGTGGTGGAACACTGCTGCTTTTGGTGATTGCATTTGATATCAGCCTTCTCAGAAGCACGAAGACCAGCCTCAGTGCCGTTCTTCTCCCACCTCACAAAAATGTCTTCCGGATAAAAATCTTTGACTAAGCAAATCAAGGAGAGCACTGGATTTGTGGAAACCTCTTCAGATGAAAGTGAGTAAAGGTAGACATTTGGGGATTTCAACTGAGCTAAAGAATTTAGAAAGGAAAGAATTAGAAAAATACAGTTACATGGGTGTCAAAATCATTTGGAGACATCATATGAAGCTCAAGCAAGCAATGGAGAAAATATCTTATAACAAAAAAAGGAAATATTGACCAAACGTTTCTCTTGTGAATAATAAAATTTGAATTCTGGTGAGATGGAGAACAGCTTTACTGTCACATGCTGGATCATTTTCAGACAAAGACTAAATTCATTCATGTAATACATGTGGAATCCCATGTATTACAGCTTTCTCCCCCCTCTCCAGTAGAAATAAAAAAAAAGGAATGCCATTCTCAATAGTAGTCAAGGCAATAATCACCCAATAAGACACTCTTTAGAGGTACGTTTACTGAGGACTTTTTCTCATGTTGTGATTGTGGGACAACACTTTGGTAAATATTGTCTGTGTAACCATCAGGTGACTCAACTTTTGGGGGTCTTAATAAGGCACAAGAATAGTTGTTCACCTTACCTCTCAGAGTGGTTACCATCATTAAATACTTGTTCACTTGTAACATGTATGGAAGGCAACCTTCATACCATGTGTGACGTGGAAAGTCTGAGAGTATTTTGTACTGGCAGACAAGGGAAAAAGTCCCTTTGAAAACTGAAGCAGGGAAAAGTCCATGCCTGGACCTGAATCTGCTAATCTTTTTCTAGAAAATGTATGCCTGCATGCTAGTGCTAACCCCACTCAGGCTCTACCTCCTAGAAAAGCCCCCATTCTGGCATACGTACTAAATCAACGTGATTACTTTCACATGAAGATGGGGTAGACAATGATCAGAGATCCCATTTCCTAATGTAAAGCCCTAGTTTATAAGTGGAAAGGGCTTTGAATCTCCCTCATAACGTTTTCATAAGAGTTTTTCCTTCCCAAGAAAGCAAAGCTGCACAATCAATAAGATATCAAATAAGTGTCCATGAATGATACACTGTTAGGACCTAATGATATTATATAGTGAATGTACCCTGATCTCCAACCATCTAAATCCTTTCTATATTGCCAAAGCTGCTTTAGATTACATCATTAATGAGTGCATATCATCATATCATATCATCATTAATGAGTGCATATCATATATTTTCATTGCATGAGGCCATTTGCCATAATCACGCAGTCATTGATAAACCATTTGCCATGAAGCATGAAGCCTGGGGATAAGGTGTACAACCATGTATCCTTTAGTAACATCTTGATGTGGGATTTCTATCATTTTGTATGGTGAAGTAACAGGAGAGGGCCTAGAAGGACATTTGGTGATGTGCCATTTAAAATGGTTACTGGAGAGTACTTTCATCCTCCACACACTCATCTTTCAGGACACAGTTCTCCACTGTTTACTCTCTAACTGTGATGAGGCTGGTTCCAGGCACTTACTGTATTGTCTGCTGATATTAAGCTGCAGTGGAGAGGCAGCCATTGGATAGTTCAATTGACAGCTAAAGGTTTTGATTGTCTTCCATTCTGTAAGGGTAACATTCAGACTACTGTAGAACCAAGTAGTGCCATTGGCATACTTCATCTGTTTCTCGGTGACTCCTTGCATTGTGGCGTTGCCATCTACCATCCATTTGACATTGGCATTCAAAGCATTGGTCAGGAAGGTGAAAGCCGATATGTTGTTCACATAGAGTTCTTCAAAGGAGGGTCGTAAGAGATAGGCATCTGGCACTGGTGCCTGGTGTGCTGCAATGACAAACATTTACCCAAGGATAATTGCAATCTCTCCAGTTTCATTGGTGAAACTGAAAATACTATGAATTATTGAAAGGAAACAAAGATGCCCATTTCCATGGCCAAGGAAAGGTTGAAGTCAGGGAATATGAGTTAGGAAGATTCCTGGACCCAATGATGTCTATCTATTGCTACTGCCTTTCTCTTTGACCTTGGACAGCTCCTTTTATCTCTGTGAATCTCATTTCTAATCCCCACTATGCCATTATCTTTCTGTGTGACCTTAGACAAGCTACTTATTTTTCCCTATACCCCCATTCTAATCCCAGCTCTTCCACACCATTCTGTGTGTCCTTGGAACTCGTTTTGATTAAATTCAGATCCTTGAATATTATTTTTATAACATTTTACCTAATTGGCAGATGCCAAGAGTAGAGGAGCCTTGTTCATTTTGAGCTGCCAGCTATGCCTCTTGACTGCCTGCAGGACTGTGCCTGATTGACAATTCTGACATTTGTGCAGTAGGTTTAAAGTTAATGCGGTTTTTTGGGGCCACATTTAATGGGTGCTATGTATGCATCTTTTAGCAGGCACAACATATGGATTTGCGCAACATTTTTTCCTAACATCAGATCTATACTTTTTCTTTGGCTAGAACTTGTGCCATTTCAAAATCAAGCAAGAAAAGGATTTGTGTCAATTATGCAATTTTTTTGTGTGCAGATATTCCTTTGCAGAGGGTGTAGAAAATGCAAGAACTTGAAATATGGTGCAAAGCCAAATTCACTGTGCATGCAAAAATGGTCTCACTTCTGCATGGTGTTTCCCTAGCCCTTAGTTCGGCTCCATTTTATTTATACATATGGGGGTCATTTTGTAACATCTTGCAGAACTTAACTGGCAAAATTGCACATAAGTTACCCCAGCTTCAAAGCTGACTTGCATGCACTTTCAACACTAACTCATCAAATCTACCCACAAGCACTTACACCTGCTAAGTTATCTGTGCAAATATCTCAAGCAGACTCTTGCTTTTAAAAAGCAAGAGTCTGCGCCTAAGTGCAAATCTATCACCAACCCTGCTCCTGAGAACATCTCCACTCAGTCATGGGAAACTTACATACAAACAAGACAAACACACACACAAGTTTACCCACATGTCAGGTGGGCAATTTTATAACAAGCCATTTCCATGGATAAAGCAGTGTTTTACCCATGGATGCAGCTTTGAAAATTACCTGCACAGTAGAAAGATGTGGTCATTCTATTTCGTTTCTTGGGTACGCAAATATTTTTTTGCGTGCATAGAAACAAATATGTATGAATACTACCGGTTAATGTCTGTGGCCTCGCGTTTTATAATGGATCAAGGACCCCCTCAGTGCTATAAAAATCTATGCTACAGGAGCAAAGGAGCAAGCACTGCGTGGCGTAGATTTCTTCTCATTCTGCCAAGCACAGTTTGTGTGTGTGTTTAAATAAAACATTAGGATTACTGGTAGTGCTCAGTAGTGTATGCCTCCCAGTTCAGAAGTAGAACTATTCAATTTGTCATTCAATTATTGTGTTACTTTGCATTACCTTGGCAGTGGATGCATTACAGGGGCAATTTTTGTGCTACACACACAGCTGCAAAGTCCCGCCTGTATTTTCCCTTTGGAAAATTGCCTGAGGGAAATGCACCTGCAGAGGTTCCCAGCTGCTTTTTCTTGTAAATACATTTTCCAATCAAACCTACACACAAAATTTTGAAAATCCCAAACTATGGACATGGATTTCTCTCCCATCCTGGGACCACCCCCGCTATGGTGTGGGTAAACGTATGCTCATTATGGAACGCTGTGCATATATTTATCCACATCTAGGAGGTTTTTAAAAAAAGGTTTCATGCACGTAAATGGGCTTTAGAAAATGCTATGATATGTGATACTTTTTCACAAGTAGCTCCTTTGATGATTATCTCCATAAGATGAATCATTTTTAGACAGTTAATTTATGAGGGTAAAATGTTTTTTACCTGCAGAAATTCCTTTGAAAATTGCCCTCTGAGGAAGCAATTTTTAAGCAATCAATGCGTAAATTAAGACACGTTTGAAAATGGACTTACATGCCTAAGCCCATTTTGAAAACTATGTCAAAACCTCAGTCCTGGGCTCTTTAAGTACAAACATTTACCCTCGTGATTATATGCACCAAAATGCTTTTGTAAATCAGGACCTAGGAAGTCAATGTTCAAAGAGCCGGATATATTTCAGCCATGCCCCCAAAATGCCCCCTGCTCTGCTTTCTTTTTAACTGGCTTAGATGTTATCTGGGTAATGGACTTCCCTGTGAAAAATGTGGCCAGTGTGAGAGGCAAAAACTTAAAATCTCGGAGTTTGTCTGGGTAAGTGAAAAGTTACCCGGACAAACCCTTTTGAATATCGACCTCAGACTGGCATAATTGAATACTTTTCTTCATCAGCAATAAATCAGTAATTAATCTTTGCTTTTTTCTTTCCACATAGAAAGTCCACTGGTTACTCAATCTAAAGACACAGAGGTCAAATTTCAGTGATGTGGGGAACAACAAGTTTTTCAGGCAAAAGTTAGATGTGAAGTTCATGCCCAATATTCAGTAGGACTTATGCACACAAATCTCCCACTGAATCTACTGAACTCGAATAAAGTTACAACTGCGATTTGTCTGATGAGATTTGCGCTTGTAACTTTAGCCGGAGAACGCTCAATAGTTAAAGCTAAGGCCCACCCCTTAAATGCTTTATGTGTACCCAAAATGTATGCAGGTTTTATGTGCTTGACTAGAAAGGGTATGCACACAAAAGCTTTCAATACTGACCTCACAGTTTCCCCACCACCCGGTCTGTCGGAAACTATTTTAAAGACATAAATATTTTCATCCTTAAGTAGCAGTTAGCTTTTGAAAGAGTCTGTGGCTAAAGTGATTCTGCTCTATTTCCTGCCTCTTCCTCTTATGTTGGATGCTTGGTGTAACTGCCCCATGTATCCGTAGGGTTAGGGCTTACCTGAAGAATAAAGCTGCTGGATTGCTTTTCCTTTAAATCCATAATGAACCTCACAGGAGTGAGTGAGAAGGCAGGAACGACAGGGGAGGTAGGTGAAAGGAGGGGATGGGAGGACTGGGTGAGTGAGAAGGAAAGTAAAGGAGGGAAGGGAGTGAGTGAGAGGGGAGGGAAAGGAAAGGAAGGGAAAGAGTGGGAGGAGAGATGGGACTGGTGTGAGTAAAAGAAGAGAAGGGGATGAATGAGAGCAATGTGAGATGAGTTGAGTGAAAAGGAAGGGATGGGAAGGTAGGCAGTGAGGAAAAGGAGGGAAGAGGTGAGTGAGTGAGAGGAGGAGAATGATAAGGATGACAGGGAATGAATGTGAGGAAAGAAGAGAGGAGTGAAGACAAGAAAAGGGTGAATGAAGGAAGTAGAAGGTGGGAGTGAGTGAGAGGAGTGGGAGAGGAAGAGTGTGAATTAGAGGATGGAGGGGTATGAAAACAGAGATAGAGGAGGGCTGACAGAGGGGAGAAGAGAATAGGAGAATGCAAGGAGATGAGGAGGGGAAAAAGTAGAGAATGCAAAAAGAAACAGTGCCCCCAACCCATATTTCAAAATAGAGAACTTATCAGTGACCTTGGCATGTGACGCATACAGGGCACGGCCCTTAGTAAGAAAAAAATGATTTTTTCCTCCTATTTACTGCATGAATTAAATGAGAACTCAAAACTATTTGTGAATGTAATGTATTTATTTCTCTATATGGGTGGGATACAGACTACAGTGGAAAACTAAAGAGATAGGAAAGCAGCTATCACCAGGGGGTCTGAGAGTGGAGAATTATTTAATTATCAGGAGGAGCAGAGGTCCTGCCACTACAAGTGCAGAATTGATGGAAGTTTGCTTTACCGGTATAGATATTTGTGCTTCTTTTCACCATCTCTTCTGATGAGATGTGAACAACCACACAGTTGTAGGTGGTCCCCATTAGCCAATTGCTCTTTGGGATGAGTAGTTCGCTGGTGGTGGAACACTGCTGCTTTTGGTGATTGCATTTGATATCAGCCTTCTCAGAAGCAGGAAGCCCAGCCTCAGTGCCGTTCTTCTCCCACCTCACAAAAATGTCTTCCGGATAAAAATCTTTGACTAAGCAAATCAAGGAGAGCACTGGATTTGTGGAAACCTCTTCAGATGAAAGTGAGTAAAGGTAGACATTTGGGGATTTCAACTGAGCTAAAATATTTAAGAAAAAGAGAATTAGAAAAACACAAGTACATGGGTATCTCAAAATCATTCAGCCACCATATGAGCAGCAAGCAAGCAATGGAGAAACTCATCTTACAACCGAAAATGGAGTGTGGCTAAAACTGTATTATGCAATGTACGTATCATACCCCTAAAATTTACCATGAGAATTCTGATGAGATGGAGAACAGCTTTACTGTCACGCGCTGTAATGCACAAGGATCATTTTCAGACAAAGTAAATTAGTTCATGTAATTCTTCTGTGACGCCCATCAATTACAGCTTTCTGCACCCACCATCAGAAGAAATAATAAAAGGAACGCCTTCCTCAGTAGTTCCCATGGCAATTATCACCCAATATGACCCTCTCTAGAGCTACATGTATAAAGTTTTGAAAAGAGTGTTTCCTTGTCAGGAAAGCAAGACTGCTGAATTAATAAGATAAGTAAGTGTGCATGAATGGCACTCCATTAGGATCTATTCATATTATATGGTGAATTATCTAAATTCTATTCTATATTGCCTAAATTGCATTAGAAGATTACTTCATTATGAGTTAGAGTGCATTCATGTATTGTCCTTGCCTGTTGGGAACCATGAGGCCATCTCCCATGGACAGGGCCATTGACAAACTATGTGGCCTGGGGATAAGGTATACAACTGCCAACCCTTTACTAATGTCTTGATGTGGGATTTCCATACTTTTCTATGGTGAAGTAACAGGAGAGGGTCCTAGAAGCACAAATACCATTTAAAATGGTTACTGGAGTGTTCCTGCATCCACTACAACTCCTCT